>NC_056683.1:12185364-12472864 GCF_018350215.1 Panthera leo | reverse complement strand
TGGGCTTTTCTTGGGTAAGATGAGAATATGGAAACCTTCAAGTTGCGCCCCCTAACAAATACACATTCCTGCGCTCCGTGCATCTGGGGACGGGACAGGAGGGTCAGGATTAGGGTAGGAAGCAGATGATCGCCAGTGAAGTAGCAAAGCCATGTTCCCGATTCCATTAGAAATCAAACCGTCTCTGTCCCCGATACGAAGCCATCGAGTTCTTTAATGATGACTCCCGTTAGGGTGGAAAGGAAGCTCCCACTCGTTACGATACGGTGATTAAGTTGCCAAGTGGGACGAAACAATAGACACAGCTTCTCAATACTACACTTGGACCATCCCACGCTGAGACGGAATGCTTTGGAAATACGCGCATTTGGCTCTCCGACCCCAATGAACCCGGTCCAGAGCCAGCTCTGGCACAGGCACCCTTGCAAGGACCGCAGATCAGCCCGCCTTCTGGGGTTCCCGAGGACGATCACCGTCTCACTCCTCTCTCCATCGTACTCCACAACAGCACTCTCATGTGAGAACCAGTACAACCTTTTTTTTTTTTTTAATGACGAAATGTTTCTCCGGAAGTGTCTATGACTGCACGTCAAATCTGTACTGCACCATCAGGAACTTGTGAGGCACTACTCTGCAGGTGCAGACAGTCCCGGGGGGTGGGGGTGGGGGGGGTGCAGGTCCGCAGCTGGCCAGCAGCCACCTGCAGGTGCAGCACGGTTTCTAGCTGCAGAACAGATGCACCGCTGAGTCTGGGCTCGTGTCGTGGCACTGGGGACGCGGCGGTTTGGGAGGCGCAAAGGAAAACATCGCCTCCCAGATGAGGTCTGTGACGGGAGTGTCCCGGGTACGCCCGCTCGGCCAACCCCTCTGGGTAGTAGCCAGGGAGGATTCCTAGAAAGTTAAATAGTTAAACAGCATCCCTCTTGATAGGTGCCTTAGAGGGATATTATCAGGTCAAACCACCTGCAGCCTTGTATCGTCAGAAAGGAGATTCCAAAGACGGTGCTGTGCCAGGTGGGGTCGGGTCGGGGGCGGCGGGGGGCGGGGGGGGGGGGGAAACCAGGGGAAATCACCACGCAGCTGGGAGTCAAGTGCATCTCATCACTCCAGCTCTACCGCTGTCTGAGAAGCCCCCGGACAGAGGATGAGAAGCCCTCTAGGCCTCAGCTGCCCCATGTGTACACAGGGCCTTTGCCAGATGGGCTCTAAGGTCCCATGTACCGTTCACATCCTATTATTCCCTGTCACGATACTCATGACACAGTGTGTCACATGAACAAAACGGACGGTTTGTCCTTGCCCACGGCTGTATTTCTGTGCAAGTCATGGGGGGAAAAACGAGAGCCTTCTCTCTTAATCTTCTCTGCTAGCTGCACAAGGTAACAGCGACGATGGTACTAATTCATAAGAGGCAAAACATGCGTGTGGCAAAAAGAAACGGCCGAAAGATACGAGAGAGAAGCCTTCCCTTCTGAAGGCAAGAGATCTGAACCTTTTAGTTCCAAGTGGGGGAAACTTCTAGAGAACACCTGCTATGAAGCACTTTTTCTTGGAGCATCACAATAACCGGATAAAATCTTGATGTGAAAATATAATTAAAAATACATACACGTTATGAAAGATAAAGTAAAAATATAGAAAAGAGTCAAAGGGTCACTCACCCTAGGAAAACGGCAGACTGGTTTCTTTTCACCAAGAAAAAGGACTAATTTCTTTGGAAAACTGGAAGAGAAAAAGATTTTAAATGAACAACATGAAGTCTGTATTAGAGGTCAGTGCAGGTGTGCAGGCCTAGAGATTATAAAAAATCCCAGCTCCCAGCACTTGGGCACTTAGTAGGTGCATGGCAAGTGTCTGATAGATGGTGGGCATCTGATTGTTTGGGCAACCACATGGATTTTGAAAACAGGAGCTTTCAACATTTAATATGCAGAAAGTAAGCATGTGCATGATTGTTTGTTTTAAGATTTATTTTTCAGAGAGAGAGAGCACAAGCAGGGAAGGGGCAGAAAGGGAGAGAATATCCGAAGCAGGCTCTGAGCTGACAGCGGTGAGCCCGACGCGGGCCTCGAACCCATGAACTGTGAGATCATGACGTGAGCCGAAGTCGGGTGCTAAACGGACCGAGCCACCCAGGCGCCCCGTGCAGGATTCCTTTATCACGAAATGCACGAACCTTGTGATGTATATGGTGGTGCCCGGGAAACCATTTTTCAGGTGGATCTGTTAAAATCCCATTTTTCAGGTGGACTGTCTGTGGTCCCACGGTGGGGCTAACTGAAGATGCCTTAATGAAGTGTACCCCATAACTGCCCTGTGCCCTCTCCCCACACCCCTTCCCCACCACAAAATGTACACCCACAACTCCGTGCACCCCCCGCTGAAGTCAGTAACCCCACAGGGATCTGTAATTGGGTTCCTAAGGGAATGTGGACTTGGTCGAGAGGCGCTGGAGGCCACATCTCGGGCCGACTGAGTAATCCCACGAAGAAGCCACGGCGTTTTGGGATCAAGTGTGGGAAAGAACGGAGAGGCTGTGAATGTTGGAAGCCTGAAAGACGAAGGGAGCTCAGGGGTGACTTCAACAGGCTGTGTAATCTCTGTCACATAAGGAACTCTGCTCAAGATCCAAGTTTTTAAAAATTTCCAGAGACTGTTTCCAAGACGCCTTTGCAGGCTTGGGAGGGAACGTGAGGCAGAGCTGGTCTAGCTCCCGACAGTGGCAAGTTTCACATGATCCCAGAGCATTTGGGAGTAAGTCTACGAGCTGGAAGAAGCCACTGCTTGCTTCTCCTCTCTTGCCCTACAAGGAAGAGAGCGCTGTGGCCGTTCAGACAGTAGGGACAGTCTCCTCCTCAGGACACCCACGGGTGGCAGATTCCCAGACCCAGTGTCTCAGAATCTCCAAGGCGCACCTCCCAGCCACAGAGAGAGAAACCTGCCTCCTAGACTTTCAGGCTGTGCTGGGGGACGGGAGGGCTCCCCAGACCACGTGGTTCCGCCTCTGGAGAAGTCCAAGGTCTACCTGAAAACACTCCAGGGTACCAACGCAGGAGCAAAAGAGGGTCCAACGCTGGTGCCATCTCTCAGCACCTTCTTTTTAAAGCAACACTTTAATAATCCGCTCACATAAATTAACCGTTTTCATCCTCACGGTGGCAAGATGTCTAGAGTCAGAACCACAGGGATCAGAAAAGCTGATTTTCGGAGTCGGACCCGAGTCGGCATCTCAGGTCAGTCGCACATCAGCTGTGGGACTCAAGGCGCCTACACGCTCAGGACCCTTTCTTTCCTCAGGGGCAATACTTGTACCCACCGTGTATCACGTTTCAAGCTCTCGGTGGGTGCTTGGGACGTAGAAGGCACTTAGGAGAAAGAAAACGCTTTGACGCTAGGTGACGCAACACATTTCTCTGTCTGCAGTGTCTTCTTCAATCCAGAAGACACAGGAGGGATTTTTATAATTTCGTAATTTATCAAAACGTGAGCACCTGTATTGCACTCTCTTTCTCTGCAACCCCTCAAAATTAGATGAGACAAATGAGAGCAAAGTAGAACATTTACCGTGAACAATTAGATAATATACACGAGGAAACAGCCCAAAGGAAGCAAATCAGCAGGCCCCACTAACAATCACTATGCACATTTTGGCTCACAAGGCTCTAGGCTCTTTCCTACACTCGAGTGCACAGAATTTATTAGACGTATACTTAAATAAGTAAAATTATATACATACCTATTGTTTAGTCATAGCATACTATGGTAGTATTCACATTGTTTTTCAGCCTGATAATATTTTACTTATTACATTACAAACTTCTTTTCCTATCAATAAATCCATCCCCATCATAATTCTTTTTAATTTTTCAGTTTAAAAATGTTTTTTCTTTCAAAGCAGGCTTCACGCCCGGTGTGGCGCCCAGTGTGGGGCTCAGACTCACAACCCTGAGATCGACACCTGAGCTGAGATCAAGTGTCATACGCTTAACTGACTGAGCCACCCAGGCGTCCCACCATCAAAATTCTTAAACTACAAGAGCAGCGCGTGGAAAGAATGAACCACTCGATAAACAGGGGCTAAATGTACAGTCTACCAAAGTGCCCCACATTTATGAGAAATGTGGTACAGAGTCTACCAGAGTGCCCCACATTTATGAGAAATGTGGTACCACGTGTGGTAGCACATGGTTCTTTCCTTTGACATTTTTGTCAAGATACAGAAAAAGCAGACGATATAAACACCAGAGGTCTTCACGAAAAATTGTTTGGGTTTGAGTGGGTGTCCCTTAGAAGACTACACACCGGCCCTAACACCACAGGGAATAATATCACAAAGGACAGCATTCAGCGAGTTTCCAATCTACTGGAAGGGGACAACACTTCAAAGCCCGGGGCCAATGACGGATAGAGGTGTCTACTCCAGCTACAAAATCGTAAGTGTGTCCTGTTTCAGTGTGATGACGGTAAAGTTACTTCATGACAGAAAGGTAAACCGAACATTGTAGATCCTCGAGTGGATCTGGGCTTAAAAATCATCATCGCGTTACATAAACTTCAAAACCTGAAAAACAATCAGAATTTACCATGTTTAGAAAACCTCCAGAGGTGGAGTGTTTGTGCAGCCTCCATAGTTCTAATCTAGCTTCCTTCTTGAAGGCAATGGTTGAGTTGCTAAAACATATGTGATACAGTTTTGCTTGAGTTGCACGACACATCCTCGTCCCTGATTGAGAAAATCGTGCCATACCTCGAAATGCGACGGACTGGCAAAATTTTAGGAAAATACCGCTTTTGAGGGGAGGCTCGGGAGTGGACGTATCCCTGCAGCCGGCAAAGAGCACGGGTGCTAATTCCTCCTCCAGTCGTTAACGTAATCAATCCTTCTAAGGATTGCCAGCACTGCCGGGACAAGCAGGCAGGACGTGGGGGACTGGCAGGGAGCAACAGAGAAAGACAGGACTTAACTGTGGCAGCAGAGGAATGCCAGATCTGACACCAACTGGGAAATCCCAGAGAGACCAAACGTGAAAAAACAAAGAAGAGAGACATCACCGTTTGACTTCTGAAACAGCCCATGAACAGGTGCTAGGCCACTTTGCATTCTACCTTCCAACCAAAGTTCCCCAAACTTCACCCGTCCCCTGTCCAGCTGATGCAATTTTTAGAGGAAGTGACGGTCTGTGAAGGACTCATGCTCTTGGAAGAGACTTCTACTGTTCTGTCTTGACCACATGAAGAGTCAACATTAGGAGATAAGAACACAGATCTTAAATTTTAGCCCTGGATGGAATCTGAAAAACATCTCCCCCGCTACTCACACTAGGGACGTTCTAGCACAGAATATGGGCTGTGCGACTCTTAACAGATCTCCTTTGATGGCAAAATTCAGGAGCCAGTGAGCTGTCCCTAGATCTGACAGTGAACGTCTTATAAGAACAGAGGTTTCGCTTTGCTTAACTCTCTTGTGGTCTCTGCTTTCTCTATGAGAAAGAACCAGAGGGCCGGGCCATGCTGTATGCTATGCTGTGTCTCCAAGGCTAAATGATGCGCATTCTTAAATTTGCTTTCAAGGGGTCCTTCCTATCTTCTGATGGTGCACGTGGGGTGGCCCAATACTCATTCCGTATCTCAGACCTGTAGAGACATGGAAAATTGTGCCTTAAATTCTAACATCTTCGTCCAACTGCATACCTCTGGCAATGATGATCTAGCCAGGAAAACTGTGCTAATACTCTACGTCCCGCACGTACAATCTATTTTTGGACTACTGACTTTGGAAATGCGTATCTTCTCATTGTACGATCATGTAGTATCATCCTAGGCAAACACACTGGATTCCTTAATATTAGCTACAAGCACGTCCTGAGTGTCCTGGCACCACGCATGTGGATTTTTATAAGAAAAGCTGCAGTAAAATAGCATTCTGTGCAACACACACAAAAGAGCACTTACTTTCACCAAATAAGCAGAAACTCCTTTTTCGGGTGGTTGTGGTTGTTTTTAATGTTTATTTATTTTTGAGGGAGACAGATCATGAGCAGGGGAGGGGCAGAGAGAGAGAGAGGTGGGGGGGGGGGGGAGACACAGAAAGCAAAGCAGGCTCCAGGCTCTGAGCTGTCAGCACAGAGCCCGACGCGGGGCTCAAACTCATGGACTGGGAGATCATGACGTGAGCCGAAGTCGGACACTGAACCGACTGAGCCACCCGGGCGCCCCTCAGGTTGTTTAATGGAGGCAGCAAGCAAGGATGCCCGAACAAAAGTTATTCAGGACATGCGGTGGTGAGCAGTGCTTTAGTTGCCCAACAGGTGCCAGGCAAGCATTCTCCAGGCAGAACAGCAGGACCAAAGTGCTGACAGTTGCAGCGACACAAAATGTAGCCTTGGCAAGTTGGTCTAACAATTACTTTGCATCATTCTGATTATGAGCCACAAGCATGCAATCAACAGCACAGAGACGATCTTAAATGATCTCCATCAGCATTTTACTTTACTTATCAAAGCGTGGCAGATGGAACACACTCTCATCTGACCTCAACGCAATGTTAATGACCCAGACACAAAGAATGCCAAGGAACAACAGCGGTGCGAGAGCACTGGCCTTGCTGGGGGCCATCGGTTACAATAGATGCACTTTATTTCGTTCAGTTTTTCCATTTATTACCTCACCGTAGAAAAAGTAATATTTGTGCGTTTCTCATCTGGTAAATTTATCCACAGTCTAACTCATTGTAAGGATTTAAGTAAGTTTACAGATTCCTCCAGACTTAATATTGTGTGTCATACATCGCTCTACAAGGAGCACATCCCGTATTCCAAAATGCATCTTTGTGGGTACACATCTCCCCCACTAAACTGCAGCCCAGCTCTGAGAGCCTGGAATTTACATCATTTATTTCTGTTTTCCCAACACCTAGCCCAGTGCCTGGCATATAAAATACGCAGAAATGAATGAATTCTCACCGGGCCATAAACAAGAAGGCATGCACGAATGACACCAAGTTGTTCTGAGAAGTCCCTAGAACTTCAAGGGGCAAGATCTGAATTGCAGAATTTATCTTCACATTGGAATGGTAAATACATATGAAGAAATATAGTGGAGATCTGCTCTTGGGAAGTAAAAATATACAAATATCAAAACAAAAACATACCCTTATACCGAGGGAAGACAATCATTTGCAAAACGGCCCTCCCACTAGATCTAACCTCAACAGCAAAGCCTGTAACAGAAGAGGGGGATAGTATCTGGGGACTGGTTTTCAAGGAGAGTAATTATAATCACAATAGGTTGGAGTACCAGCTCTTGGAGAGAAATACTGATTGCTAGATTATGGGGGAGATTTTTCCTTCTCAAAAAGTAAAGAAAAAGGACCACAAAGTTCTTAATATATCAGCACTATTACAACTAATGCCTGTCACTTCACTGACACATTTCAGTTGGGGCAGTAAGATTCCATGAAATGGGACAGAGATTCTATATTTGCCTTTATTAAAAAAAAATTTTTAATGTTTATTTTTGAGAGAGAGAGAGACACACACACACACACACACACACACACAGAATCCAAAGCAGGCTCCAGGCTCTGAGCTGTCAGCACAGAGCCGGATGTGGGACTCAAACTCACGAACTGCGAGATTATGACCTGAGCCGAAGTCAGATGCCCAAAAGACTGAGACACCCAAGCACTCGTATATTTTGCCTTTAGATAAATATTATATCTGCAATAAAATGTGACATCTCGCCAGGTGCATCCATTATCAGGATCCTATTTGGATTATACAAATGACTGCCCTACCAACCACTGTGTATAAGGAAACGTTTTCAGGTAGATGCTACTCCCAGCTTGATGATTTCTTGGGTATCTGTGTTTGTGAGGGTGTGTGTGTGGTGGTGTGTGTGTGTGGGGGGGGGGGATTTTCTAGTGGTCTCAAAGGATATTATATACAATGTAATAAAGATATACAATATCTTTAAAAAATGTTTTTTTAATGTTTTATTTATTTTTGAGAGAGAGAGAGACAGAGTATGAGTGGGGGAAGGGCAGAGGGAGAGGGAGACACAGAATCCGAAGCAGGTTCCAGGCTCCCAGCTGTCGGCACAGAGCCCGACATGGGACTCGAACCCACGAACCGTGAGATCATGACCTGAGCTGAAGCCGACGCTTAACGACCCAGGCGCCCCTCTATACAATATCTTATACCCAATGTTTACTATTCTTGAATTGCCAAAACACACTACGTAGACTTTTCAAAGGCAGTGTCCATATACCTGAACGATTCTTCGAGCAGTTAGCGTAAGTTTATTGTAAGCAACGCCAAAAGGCTAAACAGAAGACGAAACAAAGTCAGCAAACAGCAGGATCTCAAAATTCCGGAGCCGGGCAGTCACTGCCTTAGCAAAGCCACCCCTCTGACTTGGGGGGAGGGAGCAAGAGAAGCCGATGCTATTTTTAGGGTGAAAGGCAGCATATTTTTCATGCTCTACACTTTAGGGCCCTGTCCGGGCTGCAGCCTCCGTCACTGAGTTAGAGACCAAGGCTCCTTCACCAAAGTTCAATGTGAATAGGACCTGGCAAGGGGGAAAGGGAAGAGTTAGATACTCCGGCTCTCAAATGTGCTGCCTGCGTCAGGGACGTTTCAGGCACATCGGACAGTGGCACAGGAGGTGCCCCGATCAAATCACAAAGGCCTTAAGGACATAATTTTGGGACACATAGCTGGAGTTCAGGAAATACTTTAAAAACTGTAATACTCATATCTATATGATCTTTATAGTTTTCAAAGTGCTCACTATAGAATGAAAACGCAGTGTCAACATCTCTGTATCATAGACAGGACGTTTAACATGGCACCTTTCAAGTGTCGACAACAGCCAAGGGCTGGCAAACTTTTTCAGGAAACGGCCAGGTAGCAAACGTTTCAGGGCCCGATGATCTCCATCGCGACCGCTCAGCTCCACCCACTGCGGCACCGCAGAAGCCACAGACAATACGATCCCGATGGGCGTGGCTGTGTTGCAATAAAACTTTATTTACAAAAACGGGTACGGGTGGGAATTGGCCCACAGGCCAGAGTTTGTCAACCCCTGGTCCAGAATATCATGATGCTGGGAAATGATAAGACATCATCTCTGCTTCTCCTCTTCCTCATAATAGATTGTGTGTTCGTTTATGTGAACATTAACAAAGGGAACGTCACTCAAGTGGACTTGGGAGACTGGAAGGGGAGCTGTACTACTCAACATCAATCGTCGGAAAATTGTCCATTACAGACCCCGAGGCGAGAATCAGCAGCAGGAAAGAGTCAACAATCGCGGGTCCCACCAGGGAAAGATGCACCTCACAGCTCTGGCTAGCACTCAACCACCCCTCGAACACTCAGCCAGTGAGAAACACTCATGACCTTGAACTCGTGCTCTTCTCCAATAGATTTTCATCCCAAACAACTCCTCCCAACGTCCTCCTGTTCCATAAAATAACGTCCCTTTCTTTTGTGTGCTGGACTTGCCCATGGTTTTGCCGTAGCTTCCATGCCCCCAACAGCTGCTCTTTGCTATTCCCGATAAACCCATTTTTGCCAACAAAGAACTGAAAGTTTTATTTTTAAGGTTAATACCTCAGCACAAAGTTAGATGGCAATAACGTCCAGTAGTCAAAAGCTGTGAATGGCTTATGTTGGCGGTATCCACCATTAAACTTCCCCCACAATAAGCAGCAAGGGCAAATTTTTCAGTATGAGGTGGAGTTTTACAGACGGGCAAGTCTCCGTGCATTATCCCTGCATTAACGTACGTGCAAATAGGATAGAATAGACATTCCCACAGAACGTCAGATAAATGTCCAGTAGCCTCTTGAAGTAGTGTACTATCCAGGTAATCAAGACGAGCGCTGTGCAACCACAAAAAACAAACAACCTGATTAAAAACTGGGCAAAGGAACTGAATGGACATTCCTCCCCAGAAGACATACGACCGGCCAACCGGCACACGAAAAGCTGCTCGATATCTCTCGTCATTAGGGGAGTGCAGATCAAAACCACAATGAGACCATTCACACCCCAGGAGGATGGCTATACACATGACAACAACAAACACAAAGCAATGAAAACAGAAGACAACACGTGTTGGCCAGGATGTGGAAAAATCGTAACCCTCGCGCACGGCCGGTGAGAACGAGAAATGGTGCGTCTGCTGTGCAAAACAGGATGGAGGTCCTTCCAAAAATTCAGCGCGGAATTACCACACGGTCCAGCAATTCCACTTCTGGATGTGTGCCCGAAAGATGTGCAAGCTGGGGGTCGAACACACGTTTGTGTATACCCAGGTTTACGGCAGCACGATGCACAAAACCCACGAGGCAGAAGCAGCGGCTCAAGTGTGAATAAAGAAAATGTGGTAGATAATACAAAGGAATACTACTCAGCCTTAAATAGGCCAGAAACTCTGACACGGGCCGCAACATGCACAAACCCCGAGGACGTTTGCTAAGTGAAATGAGCCAGCCACAAAAAGACAAACACTGCAGGATTCCACCTGTATGCGGTACCCAGAATAGTAAAAGCCATAGAGATAAAAAGTGGAGCAGGGGATGCCTGGAGGTGGTGGCGGGAGGGGTGAATGGGGATTTACTGCTTAATGAGTCCAGAGTTTCAGTTTGGGAAGATGAAAAGCATTCTGGAGATAGATGGAGGGGGACGGCTGCACAGCAGTGTGAATGTACTTGACAGCCGTGAACTGCTACTTAAAAATAGTAAATTCTAGGGGCGCCTGGGTGGCTCAGTCGGTTAAGTGTCCGACTTCAGCTCAGGTGATGATCTCGCAGTCTGTGAGTTCGAGCCCCGCGTCGGGCTCTGTGCTGACCGCTCAGAGCCTGGAACCTGCTTTGGATTCTGTGTGTCCCTCTCTCTGTCCCACCCCTGCTGGCATTCTCCCTCTCTCTCGCTCTCTCTCTTAAAAATAAATATGAAAAAAATAGAAAATTCAATGTTACATACATTTTCTCACAATTAAAAAAAAAAAAAAAAAAAAACTTTGTGAGCACTTGGCCCTCCATGGGAGCTTTTCAAATGATCTCTTTGGACCAGGAAAACCCAAAGACAGCCAAGTGAGCCTTGCGTGAGATGGCTGGTTTATGGCAGGCCGCTAAGGAATTTGAGGGTTCTCGGAAATCAGTTAAAATCTGAGAGCCTTCACATCTAGGAATCATTTGGACTAAAAGAGAATATGAGGGCTTCTGTGATTCAGGGGGAACTCCGCACGGATTTGTGATATGGGCAGGATTCACGCAATATTCTTTCTGAGTGCTATATCCCCAGAGACGCGACTCGACAGTGGGTCAGGAGGAGAGTCGATTACAGGCAGGAGTAAAAGTTAGGGACGGAAGGCCACAGGGAAGGGCAAAGAAAGGTAAAAGAAATCCCTGTAATGAAGGCAAAGCAACCCCATCTTTTATGAGAACAGTGAAAAACTCACAATCTCCAGGTAAGAGGAAGTCTCTGTCTCCATCCCTAACCTCGCTCTCCTTGGTCACACATGTGTGACCACCTTTCACGGACTGGCATGAAATGTAAGCTCTTCTGAGTCTAATTCTGCAGAACACTCCATACCGCACAGCACGCCTAAGAGGTGACCTCATGAAAACTATCTTTATTTCGCGTTAGTCCAGGATTACTCAGGTGTCATCCTTGCAAAAGTCAAGCTAATATGGGGCTGCATTACCTGCGCCAATCATGAGGCCGAGTCATGGTTTCTCAGCCAGAGGAAGATGATACCACTTCTTCCCACAGTTTCGATACGAAGTAGGAAGATACCTCCAAGCTAGCCCAGCCCTAAGAGAGGAGAAAAGTCTGGCAGCCACGTTGTTGATATACGACATTAGTGACTACCCTTAGGTGAGGACGAGTCTTCCCACACTACACAAACCAGATAGAAGGCTGTGTCATTTCCAGCTCAGTTATCCAGAATGACCATCAGAGTGTCCATATACCTCAGCTACCCACAACGTTTTCTGGTGACCAGAGTTTTTACCAACCTGCAGTAGAACGTAGTTTTCATTGGAGGGCACACATCTCTATTAGAACCATTTTTACAGTTCTTGTCAGGGAATTCAAAGCAGGAAACAGAAACGTGTATATGAAAAAAAAAAAAAAAGACAAAAAAAGAAAAAAAAAAAGACTTGCAGGGTAAGGGTTTATGCCAGATTTTTAGACAGCTAAAGCCAGCAACGTGCAGAAAAATGTTCAGTAACTAGCTGGAGGGGACAGAAAAGCCGTGATCTGTAGTGTTTGCAGGTATCTGTAGTCTAAACATTCCTACCATGGCCAATGTTAAGCATGCAGTATAATGCCCACCTGCTCTCAAAATTCCTCAAAACCTAAGAGTTGGCTTGGGAGTGGCAGCATGAACCGGCCCCAACACACCACTGGCTGAAACCCATTTCCCTCATCCCGCCAAGATCCATAAACCCCGTTTCGTATCTAAAATAACCACCCCCCCCCCCCACCAAGCTAAAGTCCATCATTAATCACGCCTCTTTCCATCTACCAAAAGATATCTGTTCTCACCGCCACATCTTTTTCTTGTCTTTTCTTTTTTAAGTCTCCTCCTCTGGAATAAAGCTCACTCAAGTTCAATCTTATGTAGGGAGGCTTCTTCAACTGCTCTGAGACAGCACTGGCTCTTCTCTATTTGGAATTTCTACAGCGCTTACGGTCTACTGTCCTCCCACTGGATTCTAGGAGGCCGGGTTCCATGAGGGCAGGGGACGTTCTCACAGTGCTAACTAAGCACAGCGCAGGGTCTGACCCGGCCTGAACTGAATGCAACCCGCTGGCATGACTGGTGGGGCCGACTATCCAGGCAGTTCCAGTGAGCTAGCTCACCAGCTGCTCACCCCTGTGCACGCCAAACTCTCACAAAAGGAGGCAGGGAACGAATACTTGTTGAGCGTTAAAATTTCTGCAAGCCCCGGTACCCGGAACTTGGCTCCCAACACCATTCCTCAATCAAAGGAATCGGGGCTAACTGGAGAAATGGCGGATTCCAAGATGGTGGCAGGGAACCGTCAAGGTGGGCATGAAGATGTTCAGAAACAAAAACACAACGACGGGAGCGTATCAAAGGGAGACAGGAGACAGAATCCCTCATGTTCTTGAAAGAGCTGCCAATGGCCCAAACTCACGCAACTGGCCCAACAAAGCACACAGCGTTGTACTAGATCATAACCTGAAGTAGAAAACAAACGCCCACGAGTTCATACTGATAAAGAAATGACTAAATAAATAAGACACCAGTCTCCTTGGTGTGGGTTCTTTCCCAAGATGGGGGCGTGCGTGAAAAGAGTAACTTTAAAATGTCGAAACCTGACAAACACCACCTCAGCTGGGCAAGATCAAGCGCCAGGTGGTCATGGGAAGTCACGCTGAGGGTAGGCGCCCTTGACGTCTACGCTCTGTAGATGGCGATTTCCCAACTCTGAGAAATGCTCATCAGTCATTTTGTAGAATGCCCCTCAAGTGGGGTTTTTCTAATCGTAACAAAAACATAGGAAAAACCCCATTTGAGGGGCATTCCAGAAAACGACCGATTGGCACTCCTCAGAATTGTCAAGGTCATCAAAAACAAGTCAGAGAAACTGTCACGTTCAGCGGAGCCGAAGGACACACGATGGGGAATGCAGTGTGGTTTCCTGAAGGGATCTTAGCACAGAAAAGGGACGTCAGGTGAAAATTACAGAAATGTGAATGAAATAGAGACTTGACTTACTTACTACGACGACGACGACTATCACTACTGCTACTACTAATGAATTGCTCTCTTGTCAAGTGACTTACATGGATTATTTTGCTTCATCCCCACAATGCTGTAAAATGGCTCCACTCCCCTTTTACAAAGGGCGACAACCACGCTCTAACTATCCACCCCAAGGTAACAGAGTTAGTCACTCGTGGAACTCAAGTTGAAACTCACAATGAATTCTTCTACAACTTTCAGAAGTTGGAACTTCATGAATCTTCACAACAGCCCCATAAAGCCAGGTAGCGCTGTCATGATTTCCTGTCCGCGAGAGGAAACCTCACGAGGAGGACGCTGGGTGAGTTACCCCTACATGGCACAACCAGAATCAGAATTACAAGGGACTTGAATCCTAAGGACCCAAAACAACACACGTGGTATCTCCGTTAAGAACCTGCCTTGCAGCATCGGCCTCACGATGCGCTATTGAAATAAAAGATAACGGTAACCACAGCAAACACTGAAGAGTATATAGTATGTGCCGGTTACTTTACAAATATCAACTCGCTCAGCCCTCCCAACAACCCAGAGAGATAGGTTCTATTATGATCCCCATTGTACAGATGGGAACACTGAGGCACAAGGAGGTGAAATCAGGTGAATGGATGGGTACTAAGTGTACAACTCTTTCAACTTCTCCGGATGTTTCAAATTATGTTTAAAGGAGCCTCCCGTGAACCACTGTGCCTGGTCATCATAAAAAGGCTTCTCAGGGATTGTTTATTTGACCCAAATGTATACGTATCTGATTATTTTTTTGGCATCCCGCTTTTTAAAAATTAGTTTCCTGATTTCTCCTTTTAACTTCTTTTACCTAAAAGCTTCCTCCCACCCATCCCGCAGTGAGAGACGTACATCTTGCCAATGTGCTGCAATTAGGCTGTTAAGTAACCGACTTGAGGCCAATGTTCATTCATTAGAAAAAAAAAAAAGCCATACGTAATACGAGTTCTAGGCTCTGCAGAGCGTTAAACTTCACACGGACCCTCCAATCATCTTCGGGGCTTGGATGGATTTCAACGCTGTCCTTATCATAGACCAAAAAAATACATCATTGTTGTTCCAGTCGGTAAACATCTCAGTTAAGTGGCACATTTATAATGCATTTATTTCTTTCACCATTTCCATGAAGTTGCTCATTTACTCACTCTACCTGCGATTCGTACTTGGGCCTCAGCTACCTGAGGACCTCTTCTTGGTTTGCTTCACATGAGGTTTTTCTTGAGATAGGAGTCAATGAAATGATTTAGAAAAAAAAAAAAAAAAACGTGCCTCTTCCGATTCCAATATCAGATTGTTACTATCTTTTGTAAAAGTTAAAATCTGTTTCGGATCGTTTTAGGTGTGCACGGTCCTGAGTTCAGACGCGTGGCCAATTCATCAGTGCTGGCAAATGTTAAGACTGCCCGGGCTGTTGTCTTGCTTTCCCACCCCGCAAATCAACAGCTTCCCCCAAAGGCCCCAAGAAAGGAGCGTTTCCGTTCTGCCGGGCGAGGCCACCACGGGCCAGCACCAGCTCTCTGCTGACCTCAGAGAAGGGCTCCGAGTGCAAGAGTAGCTGTGGCTTGGAAACACGCTCTCATCGGAAAAGAAGCATGGTCCGGGCCCAAACAGACTCTGCTGGCAGAGAAAGTCTCGCTTCTCAGGAAGCATGTGCACTTCTCAGTCTGCCAACCTAATCGTGGTGAGCTGTAGGTAGCTGCAGAAACTGGCCAGATGGGTGCATTTGGTGAAAGCCCTTTGAAGTCATTACATTCCTCTGACCTGCACACGAAATATGCCCACCGGGGACAAGAATTCCCTCTCTTCTCTGCACCTCCACGACCCGGACTCCCCATGACAGTGAGAAGCTCGAAGTGCTCAGGGTACCAAGTTTGGAGCCAACGCCGGCGGGGGGGCCTGGAGGCCTTGGACAAACTTCTTAACCTCAGCGTGCTCAGACACAGAAGTTGCAAAACAACGGTTAAAGGGTTAATATGTTGACCAGCATTCCGCAAGGATACTGGCACAAAGTTAAGTACTATATCGGCATTTGCTATTAGAGGCATTTGCTATTAGAGACAAACGTCCAAACAGTTCATTGTTACCAGTGATTCCAAAGTAATGAACCCGACCACCCCTCCCCCCCGCCTCACTGTCCTTCACCTGCCCACCCATCCAGGGTCGACTCATTTAAGACCCGCACCGATTCCAATGTCATAAGGCCTGGTCACCCAGGGCAGCGGTAGCAGCAGACAGAAACCCTTATTTGCAAGACTAATGTGCTTCTCCAGATGAAATGTATAGCTAACCGTGCAGTCCACTTCTCCTTTTCTTAATAAGGGTTTTTCACATGCAGATTTTATCATCATGCTTACTTCCTCTCTTTTCTTGTAGTATTAAACATCTTTTCCCTTTCAGCTCTGTCCCACCCTACTGCTGAATTTTAAAAAAGGAAAGAAAAAGCAAACCAGCCAACTAGCTCGGAGGCCTCAGTATTTTGCTCTCAACTTCACGCTGCTGATAATACACGCTGCCGTGGCAGTTTAACGGAGAATTGGGATCTAATGAGAAAAGATAAGAGAGGAACGCAGATCAAGGAACTCCCGAAAACCAGCCCCAAATAGTGTCACCAAGGCCTGGTGGCCTCCGAGCTTATTAAACAGACCGCCTCTCACTAAGGGGCATGCAATTCGCCTGCAGTCCTTGCTTTAAAACTATTAGGTCACCCTCACATCGGATTACCTTTAAACAAGGACATTCTGTAACCAGGGATCCACCTAGGTGGCTTAGTCATCCGATGGGCCTCAAGGTCACCGGCTTGAGTAACAGGATGAGAATGACCTCATTCACCCACTATAGAGCCGTTATGTCACCAATCAATACGGGAGGCCTCTGAACATCACCAACAAAGACTTCTCGAGGGAGCACCTTGCACACATCAGAAGCAAATTGCACCCTTAAAGGCAGATGACACACGGAACACAGAAAGACCCGTTCTGCAAAGCAACAGCCTTTGTTTGGTTTGGGAGAAGCAGCACTCCAGCCCCGGAAACAGGGAGAGAGAAGAGAGAATCCATACAACAGAAACAGAGCGCTGTCTCCACTCTCTCTCTGACGTGACATTTCCCCCCACTTTCCCTCTTGAACGCAGGATGCATCTTCTGGGGTCTCACCAGGCAGGAGGGAAGACAAAAACGGAGGTATAATTACTGGGGGCTGTGATGCGGGGGACCAAGAAACAGCAGCCCTCCGCCAAGAACCGATCCCACAATGCACTGGCGGAGAAACCAGTCACACTGACCGTAACAGACACCGGAGACTGCTTACTCTGTCATTGTTCGATTTAATTTACAAACATTAACTCATCTGGCCCTCCCATCAACCCGCAGCAATAGGTGCTATTATCGTTCCCATTGCACAGACGGGGAACACTGAGGCACGACGAAGTGAAGCAAGGTGCCTAAAATGTCACACAGGCCGCAGAGTCACCAACAGCAGCAACAGGCACCAGGGGAAGTTACTTGTGTGGGTTTTTGCACGTGCTCGATCCTTTTCGTGAAGAACTATCCCACATATTTAATCCCAAAATGCTCTCCTGTCAGACAGAGAGGGGTCCGACCTATCTCTGTGGAATGAAGGTGGGAATAACTGACTCTAATTAATCCTTAAATCACTCCGTGAGGCAGACCGATGGCATACAACTAACCTCGGCTTCAGGTGAGAAAAAAGAAGTGCAGGGAATCCAAAGGACTTGTCTTGGGCCACATGGCTTTATTTCTTACTTTTTTTCATACCGCTTTAAATACGAGCTCTCGCTCGACTTACCGGCGGTTCTTTGATCTTCCAACTGCGAAAGGTTTTGAAGAACGCAAAATCTTTTTGCCTACACTCAGAACAGAAGGGAGGTGAAGGAGGCGCTAGCCTGGTGGACGGAGGCTGGGGCCGGCCCCCCAGCCCACGGGGCTCCGCGGAGTGTAGCCGGAGAAGCAGCATGGCCCGCACCGCTGCCAGCACCCCGGCCCCAGCAAAGCACAGGAGCAGACGGGACTCTGCCCAAACCCCCCTGGATCTTGGGCAGAGGACGACCATCTCCAAGTCCCATGGGTATAGGACGCCATTCTCTCTCCCTCCTACCCGGTTCTCCTCCCTCTCAATAGACATGGGGCTCAGAGACACCCTTTCCTGGCCTCCTTTCTCGTGCACCTCTTTGCGTTTCCTTCTTTGGGGCTGTTCTGTATCTGTTCCCTTTTCGGCCCTGGGGGTTTCCCCGGCCGATCACTGGAAACGGGGCAACCTCTTGTGACCTACTTTTTCATCACCAACCGGAGCAGAAGAGGGCCGACTGTGCTCGGGGACCTTTCTGGGTCTCTCTAGGCCTGGGCACCGTGGATCAAGTCTGGGATTCTTGGAAGTGGGAGACTTGATCCCAACAGTGGTGGCCAAGCCGGTCGGGGGGAGGGCGCAGTTTCACAAGGACGGGACTGCAGGCAAATCTGTGTCCTGTCGCCCTGCATCTCAGTAGGCAGAAGGCGCTGGGCATCACGGATCGTCAGAGCCCGAGGGCACCTCTGTGCCTTCAGTCCAGCCTCCGCAGTCGACAAACAGGGAAGCTGTGTCCCACCCACACTGGGCGACTTAGCTCAGGGTCTGCAATCGGCACGGGTTGAACGAGGGATTTCCGACCTCCTGCCCCTGAGCACCCGAAACCATAAAGGGCAAAAGTAGGGCGTGAACAGAAGGACCTTCGTGAGATGCCAAATGATGCAAGACGGTAAGATGCTCAGGCTCTGGATTCATAGACGCATCTGTGTAAACTTCTCTCTCAAGGCCCTTTATGGAAAATAAAATAAATCCTACTGCCCAGAATCACCCGAAGGCTTACCAAGTGTTTTAAGGCCCTCTGATGCAAAGTGCAACCCCGAGAGGTTAAAAAAAAAGATAACCCTTTCCCGGCTGCCCACGTCTCTCTGGAACGTGTGATGGGTGAATGGGGGAGAGACCCGAGAGGCGCCCAGGCCTCCCAGGGGCCCCCTGCTTCTGCCTGAATGTGAGACACAGCCGCCCGATCATTAGCATACCAGATTTGCATTCACTCCAGATGAGATTTCATCACCGCATCATATTTATTCATCCCTTAATATAAATCCAAATTGCTCTCTCCAAATAGCAGAGAGCACTGTGCTTCGGTAAGGGGAAAGAGAAAAATGATCGCGGTAAGAGATACACAGCGTTTTCTCCTCCTCTCCCTCCCCCGTGCTGTGCCCTTCCCTGCCTCATCCCAGGGCTCAGAAGACACGCCTCGGTCTTTGGTTGTCTCATGGTAGAGGGGCTCTTGGTGAAGGGAAAATACGGTAGCCCTCAACCCTCCCAAATACTGTGGGAGCTCCTTGTCAGTCCCACTGGAGGTGAGCCCCAGTGCCCTCCCAGCAGCCAAATGTAACTCCCTAGCAGACCAAAGGCTACAACCTCTTAAAGAAGACAATCTTGGGGCGCTTGGGGGGCTCAGTTGGTTAAGCGTCCGACTCTTGATTTCAACTCAGGCCATGATCTCACAGTTCGTGGGATCAAGCCCTGCCTCGGGCTCTGCACTGACAGTAGGGAGCCTGCTTGGGATTCTCTCTCTCCCTCTCCCTCTCTGCCCTTACCCGCTCTCTCTCTCTCTCTCTCTCTCTCAAAATAAATACATAAACTTAAAAAAATAAACAAAGAAGACAATCATGTGTCTGAACCTGGAAAAGTCTGCTTGGAAATAAAGAACTTTTTTTTTTTTTAACAGAAGTGAGACATTAACATAGGATGTCCACAAATGGTCTTTGGGAATGCCAGCACACAGAGTTCAGGAAATGAAGGAGACACAAAGCACACAGGGCCACATTGCTTTCTGCTTGTCCCTTTCCACCACCTCCTTCTGCCGGGGAAGTGGCATATCACCGGAACTGCCTGCCTGCTTTGCCTGAGAAGAAATTTATGGTGCCTTGTCTTGTGAAGGGACAATTAGTAGCATTATCTAGAAGGGTACATTCCAGGGGCACCTGGGTGGCTCAGTCGGTTGAGCGTCCGACTTCGGCTCAGGTCATGATCTCACGGTTCGTGAGTTCGAGCCCCTCGTCGGGCTCTGTGCTGACAGGTCAGAGCCTGGAGCCTGCTTCGGATTCTGTGTCTCCCTCTCTCTCTCTGCCCCTTCCTCACTTGCGCTCTGTCTCTCTCTGTCTCTCAAAAATAAATAAACATTAAGAAAAAAAAAAAAACACAAAACATTAGAAGGGTACATTCCTGAGTGTTGTTTCTGATTCTTTTTAGGTGGGGACCGGACATGCATTTCTCCCATGTGCCAGCGTGTATTTTTAAAATAGTAAAAATCTTAAAAGTAATCCCTCTTATCGGCCTGCGTGTATTGTAAAGGAAGGTTCGCTTAAGACTCCTTACGGGAAAGCACACTCCAAGAAAAAGACTGGCCAACTACCTGTAAACTGAACTCCTAACTGTGCCTTGAACCAGGGCATCTGTGACAAATTTTATCCAGTAATTGTGTTTTCATGGGTCCTAACCACTATGATTTCACTATGATTTCTTTCTCAAGAAAGAGTACAAGGATGGTCAGACTTCAGAGGAATTTAGACGGTGTCGAGTGTCTTCAGAAGTTCACGTTCAAGCTGAAAATGGACCCTTAAAAATTAACCCTAACTTCTGGGCCTGGGGTTAGATACCAATGACTTCCCACACGGTCACTGAAGATGCTGGTAGCTGGCTTCCCTAGCTTACAGGACTGGAGCCAAAAGCAACAGAGGTTGTCACCCCTGAACCCTAACTCCACCACAGCATGTGAAAAACCTAACGAAATACAACGTCCTGACCAAGAATTCCTCTTCATGACGGGCCTGAAATATTCAAGACGTTCAGAGAAACATTAGGGAATTGGACCGCGAGTTAGGAAATTCCAGTCCCGGGTCTGCCACCAGCTCGCGGCTGGGCCTGAGCAAGTCCCAGGACTTCTCGGGCCTCCGCGTGGAAGTCAGCAAAGCCAGGGAGTTCACGGATTTCTAAAGTCACCCGCATTCTCTGAGCCTCTGCTTCCAAGCTTCTTGTCTTTCCCTTTGCCAGCAGGGACCGAGAGTGTTAGAAAGGTTGTGCCTCTGACCCCAGAGGAATGTGACAAGGGCCTTCCTTGCATTGTTCCCACAGTGACCAGCGCCAGCTGTCCAGGCAGGCCGGCCAAGTTATGGCGCACGACTGGGGCCGCTGTGTGGACTCCCCCCCCTCTCCAGGCCTCCCCACTTCCTCGGGGCCCCTGTCTGCAGGTGGGCACCCTCCCCGGAACACAACAATGGGTCTGTGATCTTTAATAAACAACAGTTGAGGGTTTAAAATCTGGAGTGCAGCCATAATGGCCTGAGGCTCCCCCTGATCTCAGCGGGAGGGGTGCAGGTAAGTCTTTGCTTCTCCACATCTCCGAACCTACCTCTGGAGGGGGCAACGGGGTCAGTGCACCTAGAGACGGCAGGCAGTTTTCCAAGCATGCTGGCATGCGATGATGTGAAGGGAAGTCCTGCTAAAAGAAGGGACTCCGGTGAGAGATCTCCACCAGAGACTCTTGGGGTGAGCCCCGATTTGCAAACAGGCAGTTCTGAGCAGGTGCGGCGATGAAGAGTTTCCTTTTTGCCTGCAGCCTTGTGTCTGAGATACTAATAAGGGAAGATCACTGGAAAGCATTACCATTATTTTTAGCTTTTCTAAGGGAGGGAGGAGTTTTTTGAAAGGGCAAGATGGAAAGGAATTTAGGGCAAGGGTGTGTGTGGGGAGAGAGGAGAAAAGATTAGGAAAAAGGAGGGCTTGCAGGAGACACACACAGCTCCTTCCTCCTTCCTTGACCGATGGCTGCGGCCAAGACCACATCGAGGACGTGAGGTCCACATATCTGGAGGCAAAGAAGTGCCCGGAAGGAAATCACTTTTCTCTACGCATGGCAAACGTGTACTTCATCCTGTGGGATGTTTTTTTTTGTTTTTTTTTTTCTTTTTTATCTTTTAAATGTAGCAGATGAGGCCAGTCACAGAAGCCTTCTTGGAAAAGGGCTTGAAAATTCATGCTGGATTTGAATGTGGCTCCAGCACAAACCCCAAAGAAATACCCTGTCTGGATGTACGGAGATCATGAATGTTCCAGATTCATAGGAGATGGAGAAATTCCTCCTAAATGACCTTACAACTTTAAAATAGCAAGGTGGAGGGGCGCCTGGGCAGCTCAGTCAGTTAAGCGTCCGACTTCAGCTCCGGTCATCTCACGGTTTGCGGGTTCGAGCCCCGCGTCGGGCTCTGTGCTGACAGCTTGGAGCCTGGAGCCTGCTTCGGATTCTGTGTCCTCTCTCTCTCTCTCTCTCTCCCTTCCACTGCTCACGCCCTGTGTCTTTCTTTCAAAAATAAATAAACATTAAAAAATATTTTTTAAATAACAAGGTGGAGTCCAGCAGCTTCTGGGGTGACCAAAATATGGGCCAAGAACATAACATTTCGAGGGAGGGTTTCTTTTCTTTTCCTTCTTCCTTTTTTCTTTTTCTTTTCTTTTTCTTTTTTTTTTTTTTTTTTTTGGCAATAGGTAGTACAAAGTCTCCTTAATGAGCTGCAAAAGCTAAGGCATGAATTCCTCAATTCAGAGGCCTGGTAATTGCTGAAACCACAGCGCAAATGCCACCTGGTTCCTAAGGATCCTTCTAAAACACAGACCACTTCACCACGACCTGTTTGCCTGCTACAATTTCTGAAGCAAGATCGCAACACAGTCAAGTCCTCAACCCTGCGGCGTGGCCGACCCGGGCCCGGAGCTGACAAAGGAACACGAGATTGGGTGTCCCACGTCCAAAATAGGACCGAACGGGGCGTCTGTGCTCTAGGAGAAGAGTGGCTGTATTTTGTTTAATGGAACTAAATTTGTGCCCATTTAAATCACGAGCAGGTGGCACTCAGTAGCAAAGGAAGCCCTGAAAATATTCACATTCAGTGAATGCAGTCGTATGTATAATTAGCTGAAATTTTATTTTAAAGTATTCTAATCTTTTGTACTGTTTTTTTTTTTTTTTTTTTTTTTTTTTACAATCCAAACTGGTGAGGAACAGAGAGCAGCTTCTGAACGTATTATGAAAGCACACAGCCACTGTATTATCTGTACATGTTTTAAAAAACAAAACAAAAAATGGGGAAGGCGTCCGAAAGTCTCTAATAGCACATATGTTAGGATCACACCGGCGGGAAGGGCACGCTTTCTTCCAGAGGAATGAGTCTGTTGTTCGGGAGAGATAAGTGAGCTCCACAATAGCATCTAGGAGAAGAGCGGACGGGAAGAATGAAATGCATCCATTCTGGAAGCCTAACATTCCCTCTCGACGGGTTCGTGGAAAATTTCAAACGAGTCCCAAAGAACGACAGAGCACCAGACTTTCCCACCCCGGGCTGGGAAGTGGTCCTCTTGCCTGGGGTCAAATGTCATCCAAGCACCCCTGTCTCTCTTGCCCTCGCAACCCCCCGGGCGGTAAAAACACGAGTACAGAAAGCAAGCATCACTCTGGTTAGAAGTCACAAAAATCCTACACTTTAATCTAATTTTCATTTTAATTTGCCACTTTTCTGAGCCTTAATTGTCCCAGCGATTAAGCGGAGATATGAAACCGCCACTAAGAGATACAATTACTTCTGACATATTCGTAACAGTTACTTGCAACTTGTCACAGTGATTGTTAATGTGTTTTCGTAGCTTTTGGGAGGAGCTGTTAGAAGCCAGGAAACTCCTCTGCGAGGTGAAGTCCCCTATGTTAAGATGCTGGGGGAGGGCACACATAATTATTATGTAACTGTACCCTGAGAGCATTTCCATGACAAGTTTATTTATTTTTCACATATAAATTAGAACCAACTATTTCAACATGTTGAAATGAGAGTTTCTATGAAAAACAAATGTTTTGTAGAATATAAATCAACATTTCCCAAAGAGGAAAGCGGCACAGGCCCTCTCCCTGGGGGGAATTCTAGCATCTTTCAGAGAAAGAACAGGCAAGTCTGAGGAAAGTGAAAAGAAAAAAAGAAACATTCCCTCTCTTTGTCCCGGGCTTGCCAAACCCCTAACGGAAGGGGACTTACAAGAGAACAGCAAATGTTCTCAAGGAAGTGTCTAAGACTGGAAAAATAATAAGCGAATGCAGGGCTTTATGTAAATGACAAGAATACGTGGCAACTGGTTATGCGGGGAGGGGATTATCACGTTTAAGAAACCCCATTCGAAGTCAGCCCCAGACCTTGAGATGAGGCTTTAAATGCACTCGCTTTTGGGGGCGCCTGGGTGGCTCAGTCGGTTGGGCGGCCGACTTCGGCTCAGGTCATGATCTCACGGTTCGTGGGTTCGAGCCCCGCGTCCGGCTCTGTGCTGGCAGCTCGGAGCCTGGAGCCTGCTTCGGATTCTGTGTCTCCCTCTCTCTCTATACCCCTCCCCTGCTCACGCTCTGTGTCTCTCTGTCTCTCAATAATAAATAAATGTTAAAGAACAAAAAATTTTTAACTGCACTTGCTTTCAAAAGCCAAACCCCAGAAACTCTTCTCATTTGTACAATACGCTGGCAACAAATTCACTCCATGTATAACCTCACCCTAAAACCCAAACGATGGGCCCAGTGTCATGGAAAAGCAGCCGGGTCTGGGGAAATGGCCCCCCACCTTGGTTTCCTGGAGCTGCCGTAAGAAAGCACCACACGCTGGGGGGGCTGAAACAGCACACAGTTATTTCTCACAGTTCTGGAGGCTGGGAGTCCGTCAAGATGGCGGCATGGTGGGTCCCTTCTGAGGCCAAGACAGAAGGACCTGTTCCAGGCCTCTCTCCCCTAGCTTCTGGTGGTTGGCAGGCCATCTTTGGCATTCCTTGGCTTGTCACAGCATAACTCCAGCCTCAACGTGGCATTCTCCCAACACCTCTATCTTGATGCCCACACTTCCTCTTTTCCTTCAAATTTTTTTAAATGTTTATTTATTTTTGAGAGAGAGAGAGACAGAGAATGAGCGGGGGAGGAGCAGAGAGGGAGGGAGACACAAGAATCTGAATCTGTGCTGACAGACACAGAATCTGTGCTGACAGCCCGACGCGGGGCTTGAACTCACAAACGGTGAGATCACGACCCGAGCCGAAGTCGGACGCTTAACCGACTGAGCCACCCAGGCGCCCCATCAAATTTCCTCTTTTTACAAGGACACCAGTCGTGTTGGACGAGGGTCCATCCTAATGAGCTGATGATCTATACTGGATCATCTGCAAAGACCCTATTTCCAAATAAGGCCACCTGCATAGTCACCGGGGTCAGGACTCCCAACGTCTTTTGGAGGGATGCAGTTCAACACGTAACACCACCTTATCCCCACCCAACTTAAGAGAGGTAAAGGGGGGGAAGCCGAACCGGCTCCCGTGAGGTCCCTCTTGTCCCACAACGCATGCCACCAGTGTTGGAGGCTATCCACCACTGCTCGCAGGGAACACTCAGGAATAGACACT
This sequence comes from Panthera leo, assembly GCF_018350215.1. Classification (NCBI taxonomy): domain Eukaryota; kingdom Metazoa; phylum Chordata; class Mammalia; order Carnivora; family Felidae; genus Panthera; species Panthera leo. The sequence continues at coordinate 12,447,568 of NC_056683.1, read as the reverse complement.
CCAAGCCTGTGGACACACACATCCTAGCAAACCGTCACTTGGCTTTACCGTGTTATCCGGGCCGTTTCCACTACCTTCCCACCTGCACCTGTTCTCAGCTTTGGCCACATGGCTGCCGCGCTATCTGCCTGTCAACCTGGTCCCTTTCCACCTCGGGATTGGACAGAAGTCATCCACGGCCTCTGCCAATTTTGCAACCTCTTCTACATGTTCGGCTCTCCCGCTCCTGCTTTCATTTCATCCCTTTTACGTCTGGGGCAAGCCGAGAGGTATCTCAGAAAAGGGCGTCAAAATATATTTTTGACCTATTTCTATAGCCAGCATAATGACGGGGGCACGAGAGAGCCCATCATGCTCATTGTTAAGTATACTCTTTTGCGGTTTACAAAGCATCTTGCAAATATGATAGATGCAGAAAACAATTATTCAACGACTCTAATAGACGGCAGCCATGTCAATGATTCCCAGTTTATAAAGGAGGAAACGGAAGCTTAAAAGGGTTAGGTGATTCAGTCATGGGCACCCAGCTAGTAAATCGCAGAGCCGAAATACGGACTCCTGTCTTCTGACAGCAGGTTCTGTATTTTTATACAACACATAATATGACATAATCTGCATGAAATTATCAAGAAGGATTGAAAGTTGCTTGTTGACTATAAGCAGTGGGTTTTTATGTTTACATTCCACATTTTAAGGCATTTTTCAAAATGTTTTTTTAATTTTAGGTTTTATTTATCCTTGTAAAAACCAGGTTGAGTTACTCTTAGGCCCATTTTACAGATGATAAATGAAGGCAGAGGTTATGTAATTTGCCCAAACAAACCAATGAGGTGACAGTGGAGCCAGAATAAGAATTTCTGTACACAGGGGCGCCTGGGTGGCTCAGTCGGTTATGCATCCGACTTCGGCTCAGGTCATGGCCTCACCGTTCGTGAGTTCGAGCCCCGTGTTGGGCTCTAGGCTGACAACCCGGAATCTGGAGCCTGCTTCGGATTCTGTGTCTCCCTCCCTCTCTGCCCCTCCCCTGCTCACGCCCTGTCTCGGTCTAAAAAATAAACACTTAGAAAATTAAGGAAAAAAAGAATTTCCACATACTAATTCAAAAATGGGTACGTGTGACTTTACAAAAAGGATGATTCAGTATCAACATCCTCGGAGACACGTGAAACTGCAAAGAAAATAATGCAACCTGAAGGGTAAGAAGAAAAACTTTGGATAAATTTCCATATGTTTGACTACAGGAAGAAGCAGCACATGTGTGTGTCGGGATGGACGTCCCGCCTGCACTGTGACAGGGGCCAGCGTAGATCACGTCAGACGTCCCTTAAGTTGGTAAAAGGCTATTCCAAGCAAATCACACAAGATCTGTGACTGGTGACGGAGAATATACTCTCCAGATCATGGCAGACCACAGATGCCCTTTGGTCTTTCACCCCAATTCACGAGGCAAGGCTTCCAGAAGGAAGTGGAAGGTGAGGTAACTTCACCCCAATTCACGAGGCAAGGCTTCCAGAAGGAAGTGGAAGGTGAGGTAACTTCACCCCAATTCACGAGACAAGGCTTCCAGAAGGAAGTGGAAGGTGAGGTAACTTCACCCCAATTCACGAGGCAAGGCTTCCAGAAGGAAGTGGAAGGTGAGGTAACTTCACCCCAATTCACGAGGCAAGGCTTCCAGAAGGAAGTGGAAGGTGAGGTAACTAACGGCTTTAGAAGAGAGAGGTGACAAACGTGTCCCCCGCCATGTGGTCACCAGACCACTGTGGCTGGAAGTGCGTGTGGGGGGAGGTGGTGGCAGGAGATGAGATGGAAAGCGAACGGGGAGGCCACCTTGGGAGGGTCTCAAAGGCCTTTCTGAGTAATTGCAAAGACTCTGTCAAACGGGAAGGTGCTTCCCAAGGGTTTGAGCAGGGGAATGACCCCATCAGATGCATCTGCTGCTCTTGCCTCTGAGGGAGGGACTCGCAAACCCACAAGTCCGGCCCTGACCGCTCTTCCAAGATCCAGAGACGCTTTTCAGAACGCCCGCTGGGCATCCCGACACGGCGATCCTGCTCGCACTTCCTACTGGGCGTGTTAGAGCTCTACGGGCTTTTCCAGCTCTAACGTCCTGTGACTCTACCAAACGTGGAGGGTGTGAAAAATCGACATTTCCCTTGAGGAGACTGAAAATAAACGAGTAACAGAGAAGTCATGTTCAAGAGGCAGAGCAAAAAGAGCAGTGTCTTTAATTGGAAAAAAAAAAAAAAGAAAAAACTCTGTGTTAGTCATTCCTCTCTAACTTGCGCCCGGGCTCTTAACTACAGGATGCATCTAAGCGTGTTCAAGAAGGCACGCGTGTGCATCGGTGGTGGGAGGGCTGGGGCGGTGTCGCTAGGCACCATCCAAGGACACACGCACTCCATGACAAGACGCAATGGCTTTCTTGCCAATCAAAGCTGCCACCTTGCACCTGCAGAGGCTGGCTCTAGAAACAGAATAAGATTCTTGAACTGCTGCATGTTTTAAGCATCCCACGCCCCTGAACCCAAAACAACTCGCACTCCTCGCTCTAAGCAGCTCACTCCATTTCTAAACAGCAAGTAGCCCCTGAATTCCCAAGAGACTATGTGGTAGGGCGTTTCCTCCCAAAGACAGACGAAGAATCTCCAAGATACCGTTTCGGAGGAATAAATGTGTTTTCCCGTTACACTGCCGTTCTGCTACTTCAAAAGAAACAACAGTGTGAAAATCTTTGCTTTCCCAGAGAGGACGCGCATTAATTCATACAGCGGGTTTTGAATAAAGCATCATTTATAAGGTAGAAGAATTCTGCTGCTCTTTTCCGGACACAGCTTCCAAACACAAGAATCTAGAGTGTAGGTGGCCTGCCTCTCCGCACGCCGAATTTAGAAAGACACTCATACTCTCCACAAGCCCACCTCCATCGGCCCACGTTCAACGTTCTTCTCGGCTGTGGCAGGAGCCGTTGCGGTCCACTATCCAGGACCCGATCAGAATGTCGTCTCATGGGGGGGGGGGGGGTCTCACCCTTAGGTCTCATCCGGCTGGTCCACACGGGTGCCGTTCAAACACACTCTGGGTTTCCACAACTGTCCGCCATCCCTCATGCTCAGGACAGCACCTCCATCAGACGCTGAATTCTCACTGGGGGCAACTTGACCTGGGCTCCTCCGTCCAAGGGTGAGGCCGCCCCGTGTGTTCCAGATGACAGAATACTAAGTTGTTAAAAACCACACAGAGCAAAACGGCTTCGATTTCAGGAACGTTCCCTGTGGCAACTGCACATATACCAATACCCGTAGATCTCTTCAGAGGTATTACTCAGATTCCACTCCTTCGGGCCGTGGGCCTCTGGGATTTGGGCTTCTTGGTCAATTGACAATATGAAGACACACAGTAAAAACAAAACAAAACAAAACACCACAGTTTGGGTCTGAGGAGAACACCGGCCCTGTCGACTCACATCATGGCCGCCAAGCATACGTTCCACATACTGTATGACCCAAAGGCCATTTTGATGGACTTATTAAAAGTCTGTAAGAAATCCATAGAAAAATCCATACTATGCCCATTTGTTGAGGTAAAAACCATCACCCTCAAACTCTCTAAGGTATATCTTATTCCTCTTCCTATTTAGGAAACTGCCTGAATTTTCATCATGGTCTCCCACAGACTTCCAAGTGAGAATCAGGTGTCCCTCCTAGATGCTTCCACTATATTCTCTCATGCTATCGATCACAAGGTATTGTAATTGACTAGTCACTTGTTCCTCTGCTACAATAACCATAATGTAGCATCACAGGGTAGGGACCAGTTTCCTCTTGTCCTGTTTTAGCATCTTTAGTCCTTGGCACCCTATTTGGAACACAGTGGCATCTCAAAAAATATTAGTTGACGGGTTGAATATAAAACCCAGTGTTTTACTTATTCCTCCAGTCCATGGTCAATACCACCATCTCCTTCCTACTCCACTTGGTGCTGACCGTGGTCCTCCATGGCCCATGGCCACAGTTACTGCCTGTGGCCATCCTAACTAGGAAAGCATCATCTCCCCTGAATGAGACAGTGATGAGACTGTCTCTGCAGTGATGAGACTTTGCTCTGCTCAAAGTCAATCAGGAGCTAACAGCTTTAATAGCTTTCTCCTTTGAGAGACCGAGGAGGCTTGCAAGAATCTTTAAAAAGGGAAAGCTTTGAAAGAAAGTGTGAGCAAAGCCTATAGCATTTAGGGCTGGGAACAATTATCCCTCTGAACATACACCATTTTCTGGTGGGAGAGGGCAACCCAGCGAGTAGTAATTTTCATGCAGTTCTAGGCGAGTGCCCTTTACGTAAGATCTCTTCTGGAACACTGACGCTTGCACGATACACTGTAAGTAGATTAGGGTATGTTTATGCCACGACACGCACGGTTTAAGATAATTTAACCGAGGGTGAAAAATAACTTGGGGGGGAATGATCAAATCCACATGAGAATACTCTATAAATTGTAAAGCAAGTGAATCATGGAAAAAGGCGATCCGGGCAAAATGACAGCTTTTGTTCAAGTCCGTCCAGAAGTCTTTCTTGAAAAGCCTACTATGTGCTCAGCACAGAGCCACAACTTGTGGGGAATATGGAAGAAATCAGTGCCACGGTTCAGACCCCCTTCCCTCCCGCCAGTTCCTAAACCCGCCCCCCAGACACCGAGGCTAGGTCTCGAAAATGCGAATGCAGCTGTGCCCTCATGTTTCCAGCCACCACCATCGGAGCCACACTCCGAGCATGACAAAGAAGACCCTACACAACCCGAGGGCTGCCACTCCTCCGTCCCGCTGCCCACCTCTTCTCACCGCCTCGGCCATAGTCTCTTACTAACGCTTCCCTGGGTTTCAGACTCCTTGACTCCCTGAAGCCTACGCCCTTGAAAATGCTGGCCTTCTCTGCATTCCCTAGACCACATTGCCTGCTTTTTCCTCATAACTCATCTCTCTGAGACATCTTTCCTATAAACACTTCTCCATTCCAGTCCTGGATGTGATTCCCTTTATGAGCTTCCCCAGTACTCTCTGCGTATCAGGGTCATGGCACTTGACACATGGAATTCTTCCTTCTTTCCCTCTGCCCTTGCTTCCTCTGGCCTGTCTATAAACACTTATGGAGCAATTGCTCTCCACGAGGCCCCAGGCTGTACTAGACGTGTGCGTCGCTACGAAATCTGCACAAATCCTGAATCGGAGGCATGACTTCAGGCGAGCAGCTAAACTCACTCGGAAAGCTCCAGTAGCTTGGTCGAGCTCACACAGTCAGCAAACGGCAGATGCTTCTGCTCCAAGCTCTTTCCTCCTCAGCACCCAATAAGAAGGTGAGAAACACGCTCGAGACATGTGCCCAGAGCGGGGATTTCCTGCGATGCGAAAGTCACATCCGGGGCTCTGGCGTGAGGCCAGCAGATGCCGGTCCGGGGTGGGCGTGTCCTCTGGGTGGGCATACCCACGCGGTCTGTTCACTCCCCACGACTTTCTCTTTCCTGCATATCGTACAGACGATGGCACAGTGAGTCCCCAGAATCACCCGTCAGTTTGTGTAATTTGTAGAGCCAGTCTAAACTCCTTTGGTTTTTAACCACAACTCACCAACTCTGTATATTAAATGTTTCCCACAGGCATCAAGGCCTCAACGGTCACTGTCTTCTGTTTGTTTTCGAGCTGTGCTAATGCAAGGGACAGTCCGTCCTAGTACTTATTACTAATGTCAGGTTCAGGGTTAGCACATAAAATACCTCTCCGGTTTCTTTGCGAGAGATCCAAACACTTTCTTAATGGCAACATCAAAAAGAATCAACATGTAAACATGTTTGAACAGGAATTCCTTTTCCCTTCAAGGATTTCTCAATATTTGGAACTCCTTACTAGTCAGTTCTGCTTACAAATGGCAAAAGATTTCACTATTTCTGCTTAGCCTTTTCTGAAACCCTTTATCGTATGTGCTGACAATTAGTGTTTTGACCTCAGAAATACTTTGCTGTATCACGTGGCTTAATCGGAGCGGGGGGGGGGGGGGGGGGGGGGTTGGGACAGTAAAGAAAATGACATTTTTACCTCTTCTTCCTTTCTGTCTCTTTCTCCCTCCTCTCCCCCATATCTCCTTTAGCAAAAGCCCTCATTTAATCCTCACGGATTGGTAAATATGGTGTTACATGTTCGTATAGCTTCTTAGTCTTTTCACTTGATTGGCAAAAGAAAAATAGCACGAGGTTGGAGTGTAATTGCTACCTTCCTCCTTTACAGCACGGACTTCCCACTCAAACTCCTCAGTGCTGGTGAGGAAAATCAGCCTACCACTTCATCCCTGCGGGAGAGTTAGGAGAGCAACCTTCACCCCTGCAAACAATTCAGTCAGACCCAGCGCTTCCAAATTGCTTTCTGCTCATTGGAAAGCCCTGCAGACACCAAATGGGCATTAAACATGCCCAACCCCAAAGGCAGCCTCGCTGTTAATGGGGAAACATCAGAAGCATTCCATTAACGTTAGAAACACCACCAGGCTGTCCACCATCATCGCTGTGATTTAACGCTGTTCTGGTGGAATTAGCCAATTTAATTATAAAGGAGAAAGAAAAAAAGGGGTATAAAATCGGAAAAAGAGGCAGTAAAATCATTATTTGCATATGCTGTGGCTGCAAATCTGAGCGAGCCAGTTGAACAGCAATGGTAGACAATTAGAGAATCCCTTAAGGTAATTAACAAAAGTCATATGCAAAAATCAGTAGCCTTCCTCAATGACAGCCAGTAAAAAGATGTCCCCACTTTTCATGGCAGCGAAAATATAAAGTACCTAGATGATAAACTGGATGAGAAATAGGCAAGATCTATGAAAAACAATTAAATACTACTGAGGAACATAAAAATCCTAGAAAGCACCGTGAAAATATGATGCTAAGTAGAAGAAGCCAGTCATAGAGGACTAAATGTGATACGATTCTCCTTATATGAAGGCTTCCAAATAGGCACAACCAATAAAGAAAGCAGATTAGTGGTTACTGAGGGCTGGGGAGGGAGGGTATGGGGTATGCTGATGGGGACGGGGTTTCTTTGAGGGATGATGAAAACGTTTTGAAATTAGATTGTGGTGATGGTTACATAACTCTGTAAATGCACTAAAACCACTAAATAGTGCACATTAAAAGAGTACATTGTATGGTACCTCAATAAAAGGTATGATTTAAAAAATACTCAGCAAAAACCCAGGAGACCATTTTTTTTAAATATAATGTTCGACTGGAGAAGGCCTAAGTATATCAAAAAGTTAAAAGCCAAAAAAAAAAATCTGATAAGGCAACATAATTTTAAAAACAAATCCCGCATGAAAAAAAAATAGATCAAAAAAAGAAACAGATAAATAAAAAAAGTACAAGACCAAAGGACTGGTTTTCTTGAGCTCCTAAGTGCTCCTAAAAATCGATTCGATGGAAAGACCAAAAACCCAGTAAAACACGGGCAATGAATGTGAACGTACATTTTTTAGAAAAGCAAACGAGAATGGCACTTAAACATGTGAAAACATATTCAATCATCGCTATAATGAGCAAAGTCACATTAAAAGCTACTAAAAGATAGTATTTTTTCACCTCTTGGGTTGGCAAAGACCACAAAGTTTAATCACACTGTCTGTGGAGAAAAGGCACACTCACGCAGCTCTAGTGGGAGCACGCATTGGTACAGAGCGCCAAATTGGAGGGCAATTTGGCAAGGTTTACCAAAATTAAAGCTGCACATTCCTTTTGATTCCACTTGAGTAATTTCTCCTCCAGAGATCCTTGCTGACATATCAAATGCTATTTATAGAAAGTAATTCACCGAAGCTTTGTTCATAGTAGCAGATAATTGGAAACACGCAGAAGTCTGTCAATGTGGGACTCAATAAAGTGTGGCAGGACCATACAATGGAATACAATTTAGATATTATAAAGAATAAGGCTACTCTCTACGTTCTGACAAAAAGATATTCCAGGATACACAGGTTAAAAAAAAAAAAAAAAAGGCAAAGAGCAGAATAGTTTGTATGGTGTAAACATTGTTTAAAAAAACAAGAACCCAGTTTTGCTTATATAGTTATAAAATAATCCGAAAGGTATTTCAAAGTAACGGTAATAGTAAGAAAGAAAATGTTAATGGAGCTTGCTTCCAGGAGCGAATTTGGATGCCTCGGAGACAGAAACAAGAGACTTAGTTTTCTGTGGACATCTACTGTGCCCCTTCTATACATTTAGTGATTTAAGACAAATCTGTGGTTAAAAGAAAGAAAACAAGTATGGCAAGGACACAGATACGAAATGAACAAAATATGGGATCTAATTTTCAAGAGATCTGGGGGTTATTTTTAATATAGGCATATTTAAGAAAAACATAGTTATACAAAAGTCCTCCCAAGTGACCATCCAGGAGACCAATTCAACTTCTGCAAAACAGATGCATTCCGTGGAGCTTCCTATACGTGGGGCTTTTGTAAGGCCACCCTCCCCCACCCCGGCGCCCCCGTACCTCCAGAGTGGGCAGGACTACCCTCCAAGACCAGATGGATTTTCATAATTCATTCATAATTCATTCAAATGCGGCTGCTGCGACAGCTGGACGCGTCCCAACTAGGTAGGTTTGTTTAGGTTTATCCTCAGGATACAAAACAGACCAATTTTGCCTATTTCTACTCACTTGAATTATTAAGTCTCTCATTGGCCATCGGTTAAATTCAGAACAAAACGGCTGTAAAAATGTCCTGATACACACTGTAGTGAATTCACCAGACATTCCCTTAAGGTGCTCGTTCTAAGGGGGCGGGGAGAGGAGGGTAAAGATAGAAGGATGGACACCCATCTGTACCCACCTGTCCCCTCTCCGACTCCCCTCCGAAGGAGCCCTGTGCACTCAGGCAGAACAGACTGGTGAGCAGTGACGGGCCAGCCAGAGTGAAGGGTTTCAGACTCCACCAAAACTCCTCATTTTACCTCTCTCACGGAGCCTGTAGCAAATCCCTTTGTTTGTAAACTCTTCTGTCAAGTGGAAAGTTCGGAGTCCCTTCGACACACATCTATCATCACAAAAGAGCGGGCAAGGCTTCCCCTGTATGCCTCCTTAGCCATGACAGCCATGAGCGCAGGGGTTGCTGAAATTCACAGGTAACCCCCAACTTTATTTTAGTCCAAAATCTATCCTCTCCTACAGATGAGACAAATGACATTTTTACGTTCTCTTCCACGTTCATGAAGGAGGGAACGGGAGTGAGAATTAGTGTAGCTTGTACGTGACTTAGAGAAACTGCTGAAAACATAAGATCGGAAGAATTCCATAAGCTCTTGGGTAGCCTCCAAAGAGACTCCTCTGAGTTCCTGATGCCTTGGGTATCTGGTGTGGCGTATCTGATACTGGAGGTCAGAGCCACTGGAACGCTCGAGCCGTGGGACTGGCACAGAACTGAAGAGAAGAGACAGGTGAAGGATTTGTGTCTCGAGATTTCCAAAAAACAAGAGGAATAAAGACCCTTGTGCAGAAGGCAGGAGTGATGATAGGTTTTGAAGAGACTGGGAAGGGGAGGACGGGGGAGGGGAGAAAAAGCAGGCGGCCCCAGGCTGTGCCCAGAGAAGGGAGTGGCCTTGTTTGAGATTCTGAGATTTCGACAGGTGCATAGCAGGTTGGATCGAATTGATAAACAGGGCATGGGTGTGGCGGTATGTGCGGGACTGGCATGAAGGAGGTGAGGTTAAGGTGAGGAGACAGAGAGTGGGGGCCCCTGGGTGGCTCAGTCGGTTGAGCGTCCGACTTCGGCTCAGGCCATGATCTCATCATGGTTTGTGAGTTCGAGTCCACTCTGTGCTGTTATCACCAGAACCCAGTTTGGATTCTCTCTCTCTCTCTCTCTCTCTCTCTCTCTCTCTCTCTCTCTCTCAAAAATAAATAAACATTAAAAAATGTAATAATAAAAAAAAAGAGCCAGGCTGGAACTGAGCACCTCACTCAAACAGAGAGGGAAATGGTCATTCTGTCAAGGAAGACGGGGGGCACCCGATAAAGAGTCTTGAACCACATTTCTTACTTTCCACGGCCAAGTCAGAGGGAGGCTCATGAAAAGAAGAACGCTCTGAGAGGTGAACAGGTGCCTGAACAGGTGGGTTAACCTTATGATGAGGAAGGCAGCAGAGAGTTCTGCGATTAAGAGAGCAATGGATACGGGTCCAAATCCCAGCTCCTCCCACATCCCGGCTGCATAGCTTCAGGCTTTAGGGGAGCCCGGAGCCCGTCGAAACCCCTCCATGGTATCTGGAAAGTAAGGCCATCTGATAAATGCCAGAACTCATGTGGGGTGCTTAGGAGAGAGTCTGGTGGTTGGTGATTAGTAAACAAATTAATTGAGGTTCTTGCTGTTCTACAACCACCTTCTTCAGGAAAATTATTTTGAGGAGAGTGAGATAGATAAGAAGAGACTGTAGTGAAGCAAACCGATGTATGAAAAGGAAAAAAAAGTCATTTAATGTCTTCTAAGCAACACAGATGGGGCGCCTGGGTGGCTCAGTCAGTTAAGTGTTCGACTCTTGATTTTGGCTCAGGTCATGATCTCACGGTTCATGGGATCGAGTCCCGTGTCGGAAGCCTGCTTGGGATTCTCTCTCTCCCTCTCTCTCTGCCCCCTCCCCCCCGCACCGTGCACACGCTCTCTCTTTCTTTCGTAAATAAACTTGGAAAAAAAGTAAGCTGCACAGAGAAATGAAAACATGCCCACACAGAAGCTAGTTTGGGAATGTTCACAGCAGCATCATTCGTATAACGCGAAAAGTAGAAGCACTTCCAATGGTTATCAACTCACGAGTGGATAAGCAAAATGCGCTACATGCATACCGTGGAATATTATTCAGTCAGAGCAAGGAAGGGCTGCAGAAACCAGCCACCGACCTGCTACCTGCCACCGTAAGGATGGAGCTTGGAAACATTATCTAAGTGAAAGAAGCTGGGCACAAAAGCCCACATCCCGTGTGATTCTATTTATACGAAATGTCTAGGAGAGTCCAAGCTACAAAGAGAGAAAACAGATGGGTGGTTGTCAGGAGCTGGGGGTGAAGGTTTGGGGGAAAATGGGAAGTGACTGCTAACGTCTAGAAGGTTTCCTTCGGGGGCAGGTGACAAAGGCACACCTCTGTGAATGTAGCAAAACGACCTGCCAGACAGCCCTTAACGTTTCCGGCTTCCCATTTCCTGAATAAAGAATATTTGTCTTCCCTGGGGGAGAGGTCCTGATGGGTAGACCATACGCAAGGTAGAATTCCAGCCCTTTCTTTAACTATGAATATCAGAAGATATCGATCCTCTTCCTCTGGAGACACTGTCAGGTGGGTGCCAGAGAGCTTACTTCGCTTTTTCTTTCTATGTGCTTCTTTCAATCCTGGCTACTGCATTCTGTTCCCCCATGAGCACAGTGGCTAAAAATCAATCTCTGCTTGATCTTCCCAGGCAGAAGCTTTGAAGTGGACAGGCATTTTTCATACCCAGTTTAAAGCTTATGAAAAAATACCGAGGGGGTGCTCTGGAGCCTTGCCTTCTGGCTTCTCCAAATCACGGGAACGGGGTACCTAAAAGCCATGCCTTCTCCAAACTACTCTGGTTAACAGGCACCATGATTTTCTTCAGGGAATAAAAATTGCCAGGATAATGTACTGAAGAACCACAGCCTATGGCCCATCTGATGTCTGATTTATCTGATAAACACGCCAATAACTGCCTGCACCGCGACCTCCATAATATTATTGGTTCCAGGAAGCCCACCTTTTCCACACGAGGCAACAGTGATTTTCAGGGAATACTCAAACTAAGAAATCAGAATGCCAATTTACTCATTTGCAATAATAATCATCATCACAGTAACAAACAACAACAATTATTATTATTTCGGCATGATTCTGTAAGGTCTCTGGGTAATGTTGGCTTTTGACCCCCCCAACTCCTCCCCCCCCCCCCACACACAAACTGCCTTTACTCTCCGAGCATTCCAGAAATCAACTACGAAAGCAATTCTCCAAGACTTTCATCGAAAACCATTTTAATACACAGGGTTAATGAAGTCTCTTTAAAGGTCAAGAACGTCGCTTCATATGTTTCAGCTTCGATGTTCAGGGCTGAAGACACAACACAAATGATTAAGTGCCATGTTTTATAACAGGTTACTCTGCTCGATGGCGTGTCAGCTGTAAAAGATAAATTTCTACTAAGACAAGCATGTTCAGTGACTGTCACGTAGCCCATTGGGCCCAATTTTCATGAAGAAGTTCCCACCCCACTTGGTATGTTTCACCTACAAATGCATCCAAGCAGTATCAGTGCTGAAAACTACAGGCTCTTTTTTCTCTGGCAGGGCGCTGGCAGGGGGGGGGGGGGGGGGGGGTAGGAGGGTGGGGGCGAAGTGTCCAGAAAGAGAGAAAAAGTATTTTTCAGGACATTGGAAATTAAGAGCAGATTATATAAGATTTAAGGTGAATGACAACAATAAAGCTTTCGCGTCTCTCCAGATATCTAGAAAGCTGTAAACTTGAGCTGGTCATAAAACAGAAATCCATTAAACTTAATTATTTCTCTTCTAACATTCAGCATTTCATGTTTTTGCATCCGGTGGGGTCTTAAAGAGGTAGCTTCAAGAGTTCTCCCTTAATTAATGATTTTTGTTGGCCTTTTAAAACTCTGGATTCCTCACCCTTCTTTCCCTGCCAGATACTCCCTTATAGTATTGGAGTAACTTCTAGCTACTCTCAAAACATTATAAGCAGTGTACCTATGGGAAAATATACGTTGTCTTTTACACGTTTTGACAGTCAATGCTCAGTAATAACCTGACAGTATTTAATTATAATGCCTGACTTTTCCGCACTACTCTACAGTTCATAAAGGGCTTTCTTTCACGCTCACGGGGGCTTCTTTGTGTTAAACTACAGCTTGGCAGTTCAGCTTCTGTAAAATCCTTTCAAAGGTATTAGTCAATGACTGATCATTTAATATAAAGGTGTCCTGAAATCTACAAGGACAATTTGGGGGAAAGTGATTGCAGGCTGGAGAGGGCAGAAAGATCATGACATGAAAATTATTCTCATAGTTTTGACAGGAAAGAAAAATCAGCCAAAGATACAACAGAATACATAAACTTGAAACTAAAAGGAAATGTTTCTAGCCAGGGCCACAGTACGGTTTTAAACAGAAGGGGAAGACCATTAAACATGACTGCTAGTCACTAAATTTTAACTACACCAGTATCGGAATCCGAGCCTCAACTGCAAGGCAGAATAAGAGCCGAAACAGATTCCTACCATTGCAGGGGTGCATTGTGAGGGGGGAAACAAAGTATTCTTTTTAATACAGCAGCACATCACCTTGACAATCTATGACAATCTTGCCCTGTCCTAGGCATTCTATTTCTGCTTTCTAACAGAACAGCATCAGTAACGTCTGTGATCATATTCTGTCAGCTGCTCTGCTAAGAGCAGAATTTTTTTACTTGGATACGGGTTGTATGCTTCCTAAGAAGGAGCATCTCTAAGACCAGGGTTTTTACCTTTTTGCATTACAATATGATGCTACCAACAACAGCTCTGTGCATGCATTACACCTACAAACAGATTTGCAATAAACAAAGTTTGTAATCTGCAAATCGGCTCCATGAACAAATAACTGACTCATCGGGTATTTGTAAAAGCAAATATAAAAACCCACGAATTATATATGTTTATGTGTCGACAAACCATAAAATGCTCAGAACTTTTACTTTTACGTTAAGGCATGTTGTTTTGATGCGTCAGATTTTTCCCCTGTATGCGTGGAACACATACGCAAAAGGGAATTATAAACTTCAGCGTTCTTTAACCTTTACAAACCAACACAGTAATTACATTGCAAGATATCTGACAACCCGGGGTAATACAAGAAAAGAATTCTTTCTTTCCCCTACTTCCTTTAAATCGTTCTCAATTTTTCTACAATTTACAGACTCCCTGCACAAAAGATTTTCATAGCCATGAATCCTACTAAAGATAAATTGGTAGATAAAATGAAATCACCATTCCAATTCACAAGAATAGTTGAGGCACCTCCAAAGGAAATGTTTCTCCAAACATACAGTATTAAATTTTAAGAGCAAGGCTATCATGAAAACAAATGCAGAGAAGAGTAAACATAAGTTAGGCTTGACAAGCCCGTACTGATAAAGCACAGATAAATGTTATCTCTGGGTTACCAGCCCAGTACAAGCAGTCCTCAATTTATGAATGAGCTCTGTACAGAAAGTTCATTTGTAAGTCAGTTGGTTGGAACCCCAAACTCGTTTTCTCAGAGAAGCAAAGTTTATAAATAGTGCTCAGTTTTGTAGGAAGGCAAACAAGAGCTATTAAGCCCGTGATGCAGACAAATTTCGGTACTGACAGCTCTCAAGCAAGCTGTTCCTGTGGCAGGCAGGGAACAGGAGGTACAGGAATCAAGAGCAGGTCGGGGAGAAGAAGGGCATTTCTTCTTCTTGACCTGGAAGTTCCTAAGTTTTTCTGGCATCTGCCTGCCTCTCTTATTTATTTATTTATTTATTTATTTATTTATTTATTTATTTATGCATGCATGCATGCATGCTTTTAATGTTTATTTTTGAGAGAGAGAGAGAGACACACACACACAGAGTGTGAGCTGGGGAGGGGCAGAGAGAGAGGGAGACACAGAATCTGAAGCAGGATCCAGGCTCCGAGCTGTCAGCACAGAGCCCGATGTGGGGCTCGAACCCATGAACCGTGGGATCATGACCTGAGCCGAAGTCGGACGCTTAACTGACTGAGCGACCCAGGTGCCCCTGCCTTCCTCTCTGTATAGACTTCCTCCCACCCCCTAACTTTGCCCCAACCCCCCATCTAAATACTTCATCCCAACCTATGTAATAGAGCACCGAAATAATTTTATATAGTTAACCCCCAGCCCCCCTTCCCGAAACTCCCCTTCTTGTTTTTTGTCATGTGACATCAAAAGCTTACCAATAGTTCAGTTCAGTAAACACCTGTTTCAGAGTTTGGTGGGAGATACAAGCTCCGGAGAGCAGAATGGGGCTACAACGCAGCCCTGAGGACAGAACACAGACACTGGGACATTTGGAAGGACTGAGATGATTTCAGGAATTCCTTTGGAATTTAGTTATGTTAATAGGACTCGGCTCCCAGATGGTGCAGTTCGAAGAACTTCGGTAGAAGCGGTTTCCTCACCAATCGGCACAGATAAAGCCCAGGATGGTGGTGAGGATGCCATCCTCTAGTGGCGGTGTTTAGAAGCTTCCTCGTCTTTCCATGTGGGGCCACTCAGGATTACTTGCTCTTTCCGCCCCCCCCTCCCTCCACGCTGAAGATGACATCAGGGAATGTGTGTTCAGAGGAAGATGGTGTGAAGGATAAAGGGTCCTGGGGCACCTGGGTGGCTCAGTCAGTTAAGCGTCCCTCCAACTTGGGCTCAGGTCATGATCTCACACATGGTTCACGAGTTCGAGCCCTGCATCGGGCTCTGTGCTGACAGCTCATTGCCTGGAGCCTGCTTCCGATTCTGTGTCTCCCTCTCTCTCTGTCCCTCCCCCCTCGCACTCTGTCTCTCTCTCTTCCTCAAAAATAAGTAAACATTAAAAAAAATATGTAAAAAAAAAGGGTCCTGACACACTGACTCAGCAGGCCCCCGATTTTCCCAGGACAGGGGTGGGGTGCCTGGAAATACCCGGTACTCAATGCAGGTATGCCCCCAGGGCACGGCTGGACCGGATGTAAAGGCTGACATCAGGCTCGAGAAGGTACCCAGCTGTGGCAGAGGCTGGTTAGTGTTCCACACACTTCCCTGACCTCCCAAGCGTTAAGGTTGGCATTTCCCGGCATTCCCCGCGGTTAGGTGTGCCCACCTGACTAAATCTGGCCAAGGGAACATGAACGAGAGCGTAACAAGCCTCCAGCGAGATCTTTCAGTGCCTCACTTCCCCCACCACTGCTGGTCAAACTGGCTGCAGAGGAACCTTCTGGTCTCCCACTGACCTTAGGGAACGGCTGAGCCATAAGATGGAAAGACCCTGGGTCTGGGGATCATCGCCAGGTGGATGTCTCCACCCCCACCTGTGAACACCGGAAGTGAACTCTGACAAGCTGGGGTGTTGGAATGCCACATTCTTGCTCTCCGTGTCCTCTCTGCTTTGCTGCATCTCAGGAAAACATCCTTTATGTTGACCTACCCTGAAAAATCTACGCAGATATTGTCTCTCTAAAATGAATGGCCCCACACTGCTGAGCTGTTTTAATGCTTCCAGTTTTCTACTTCCTTCACTGTGGTTGATATATTTAAAACATGAGAAACCCCTCTCCTTCCATTGAATCTACTTGGGGAACTGGGTAAGTAAACTAGTTACATCATTAACCCTACTTTAAGTGCCCTGCTCAGCCAACCAGACTCTGGGCATCTCAGGGCCTCACCCACAGAGCCAAGAGCAGGATTTTTTTTTTTTTTATCAGCCATTTTTCTCTTTCCTAGGAAGTCTTTTTCCCATTATTTGCAGATTTCATGAGTAGGTTAGGGTCGCCAAAGCATGTGTACTGGGCAAGAAAACCAGGATCATGTTGTTGTCATGACAAAATTCACACAAGTGACAGCACTTGAAAGTTGTTAAAACAGCTTGCTCGCTTCATCCTCATTCATTTAACTTACTTTTAATGCGAAAGGGGAGATAATAGTGGAGACAGTGAAGAAAGGAAGGAATGTGTAACCACACCCACCTCTTGCTCTGTTAGGTCTCCCCCTTATTTCATTACTCAATGCCACAGGGGAGGGCACAAACTCTAAATTCAGATCTAACCTTAAACAGATTTTGTTCATTCCTAAAACTTGGCTTTCTATGCTTGTTTCTTCCACAGCAATTATCTGGCACTTTCCACCCTCGTCTCTCTGTTGCATTTGTAAAAGGTCCACTAGATTACATGACCACGTGCTTCCCGTGCTTCCTGTGGGGCGTCCTAAAAAATAAAAGAACTAATCTGCATAACACATGCGTAAGAACTCTGTGACAAAGGATAGCCCGGTAAGTTTCTCAATGCCTAAGGGGCTCTGCTGAGGGGCTGAGGTTCTGTCTGCCTTCACCTCACAACTTTCGAAAATAAGTCCGGAATGGTTCCCTGAGCTTGGCATACGACTCCCACTTCTGCCACCAAAGGACAACTGGACCCCCACCGTAGGAAATGCACTCTACTCAATTGCACCAGGCGCTCTGAGAAGGGGGTGGTGCAGACTGGCCTGTATTACATGGCGCTGTGGAGAGACTCACGGGACAGGGTAAGCACCTGTACATGGAACCTTTCTATAGAACCATTACAATTTAACGCAATTCAATTTAGAACTGCAATTACAATTTAGAACTATGTTCCCGATGAAAACAATACTGAAGTCGACACAAAGAACATAAAAAGGCCCTTTACCCTCCTAGTTTGCACGTATAGGCTTCCACAACGGGCCCACAGAGGGGACCTCGTGGTCACCTCGCAGAGTGCTCTGCCACTACCAGGGTAGACACTCTACAAAAGACGAACTCCTTCTTACATTACACACAAGATGTCTATTCGTATGAGGAGACCCATTGCCATTTAAACCATGTCTTAAATACAGCGTAGGCCATTCACATTTCACGGAGCGTTCTCGCCATTCAGAAGATACCTGCAGCTTAAGTTAACGTGCTGCAAAGGTGACACAGGATGCTTCGTTCTGGACCCGAATCAGAACCACCTCAATTCCACGCTTGCCAGGATACAAGTGACCTCCATTTACAGTTAACCGTAAAAGGGGTGAACTTTCTCTTTAGTTTCCTATTTTCAGTAAAATGTCTATTTAGCCTAATCACTGATAGATACCAAAAAGGGGGTCAGTGCTCAGTTTTTAAGAAACATAACTGAAATGTCAACTGTGAGAGCAATGGACATTTTTGTATAGTCATTTTTGAGGTATGGGTGGAAATTTGTGAAGTCTCTGATGAGCACAAAGGAATAAAGGATACAGAAACCCCGTCCTAAGTAACACGGAGAAGGGACAAGCCCAAGAGAAGAATGACACAGCCAAACCCGTCCAGGAGAACATTAATTAAGGGTCTGCTCAATGGGCACCAGTATATAAAACAAGTCCCCAAGACATAGTGGCTGAAGAGCAGGAGCTCGAAACTTCAGCACACAAACTTAACTTTCCATTTTTTCTTCCGTCAAGTTCATTGTGCTTTTACGGTATTTTAGCTTTCGTATTTGGGACCGCTGGGACCCAGGGATCTCTATCTTGGCAGAGTTAAAAGAGTACGTGTGAGCTTTTCCTAAGTAGAATGGTGATTTACTAGAGAGAGTTTTCTGGTGAGTAGAGTCTGAACAGTAGGCTTGACGTCTTTATTAAGCACAGAAAAGCGCCAACTTGAAAAATATCCTAACGCCGTTCACGGCTGCTGCTAGGAAGACAGCAATCCCCTCCCTTCTTTTTAACTGGAGGACAGGGACCCCCCCGCCCCCCCCCCCCCCCCTCCGCCACCATATGTGGGTCTGAGCCGGTCATCTGTGAAGTCATTCAGTCCAGCTCAAGCCATGGGCTTTCCTGCTTGTGTTTCATAGGGAAACATCGCATTTACACTCTTTTTCATCCTCCTTTACCTAGAATACAGAATGCCTCAACGTAGGCACTGAAATATCTGCTGAATGAATTATTTCAATTACGGACACCAGCGGCACCTGTCCTGTGAGCTTGACCCGGGAATCATCTTTGTGACTTCTCCCTCTTCGGGCCCCACATCCACCCATCACTACGTTCTATGAGTCTACCTCTTGACATGCTTTTAGATACGATGCCTGCTCCTCTTCTGATTCCCCACCCCTCCCGCTCCAGGCCTCGGACGAATTGCTTCTCACGACGTATTTCTTTGTTGCTGCTATTTTTTCACTTCATTGTCATACGCTTAGCTCTGCAATCCAGCTAGATGTGGAGGGGAGTAAGGAAAAAACACGAAACCTGCTGAACTATATGCACGAGAGCACAAAGATTACAGGATATTTCGAGCAGGTGGGGGTGAGGGGGTGCTCTCCTGAGCCGCAGAAGAAACGGTTGGATGGTTAAGATAAAACACAAGTTAGACTTTTTAGATCTGTTCAGTCAGCAATGGTGACCTTCTTGCTGATCTTGCCGTCCCTGGACCCAAAGCCTTCCACAGCCTTCCACAAGATTCCTGCCCTCCCTCACCTTGCCAAAGACCACACGCTTACCATCCAACCACTCAGTCTTGGCAGCGCACATGAAAAACTGGGAACCGTCTGTGTTGGGTCCAGCATTTGCCGCGGACGAGATGCCAGGACCCGTGTGCTTCGGCATGAGATTCTCATCATCAAGTTTCTCCCCAGAGGCGGATCTGCTGCCAGTGCCATTATGGCGTGTGACATCACCTCCCCGGCACGTAAATCCCAGAATAATCCTGTGAAGGCAGGAACCTTTATACCCAAATCCTTTCTCCCCTTGCTTTGTCTACAAACAGCTCGAAGGAGACGCCGCCCAGTGGCTCCCCAGCCATGGCGATGGTGGAAACTACAGCGGAGTTGACCATCTCTGGGTGGCAGCTCCAGGGCTTCGTCATCTGCAAGGTCTCATTACCTATTTCTAACTCCTAACTCACCTGGCCTCCTCTTTCCCAAATCCCAGCCACCTGGATAGCCTGTCACCGATTTCCCATGTGTACTGTCTCATGGCGGCACTTTCTGGGGCAAGAACTTGAACTCTGCGTCACCTCCCCGTCTGCCACATCTTCATGACCCTCTGCTCTGTCTTCCCCACAGGGGCCCAGCTTTCTTGCCTGCTGCTCTCCAGCAATGACACCCACATCCCTCGGCCAGCCTCTCCACCTACCCCACCCGGGTCGCCTGCGTCCCTCCCTCGAGCCTGTGTCCCTGCTCTCCCTGCTCCTGGACCCATCCCTGTGTGTCCCCCCTCCCCCCGTCATCTCTACACCTCCTCTCAAGGCGTTTCTCCCATGAAACCTGTCCTGACCCCTGTGCCCCCAGCCATGCCCCCTTCTTCTCAGCCCTCAATGACCCTCACGTGCCCCCCACCCCCCACGGATTCTCGGTTGCACGCTGTCACCTATTGTTCGGCAATTGCTTCTTGCGGGTTGGTGTTGTGTCCTCAGCTAGATTTTCACAAAGATAAATTTAGATTTATAGACAGTTGCAAAAATAGTACACACTTGCCTTGTCCCTAACACTAGGCGTTCCTTTATGTTCAAGTCTTACATAATCATAGGATATTAAACGTGGTCAACACCACCAACCAAATCACAGAATTTGTGACGATGTCACCAGTTTTCCACTCGTGTCCTTTTTGTGTCTCAGGAACCAATCTAGGCTTTCACACGACATGGACACATCCTGTCTCTTGGGTCTCCTTTCACCTGTACAGCTCCTCAACCCTTCCTTAGCGTTAAGACCATGACACTTCCGGAGAGTACTCGTCAGCTGGTTTCTAGAATGTCCTTTGACTGGGTTGGATATTTTCTCTTGAGGAGAGTGGGATTACACATGACTGGGAAGAACACCACGGCAGTCGCCTGAGGCGGGGGGGCCTTCTCAGCATTTCCTGTGAAGGGGCATACAATGTCAAATATGGTTTCCTGGTAATGCTAACCCTGATCGCTCAGTGGAGGCATGTCTGTGAAGATTCTCCAGGTAGAGAGACCTATTCCTTTTTGTAATTACTAAATGTTTTGGAGGGAGATACTTGAAAATGCTACAAGTATCCCGTTTCTGCTTAATCTTTTGCCCACCAATCCTAGCATCCATCCGTGGAACTTTCCTGTGGCATTTACTGCGAGGAGTTCTAATGATGCCTCTCATGTATTTATTTATTAACTTGAATTCTTCTGTAAGGAGAATTCTTTTGCCTCACTTATTCATTTATTCATTCAATTATTTATTGATATCACTATGGACTCATGGGTTCTTCTTTGGGGTTGTAATCCAATATGATTTCCTCACTCAGGCTGTCCTAACCCTCAGCCAGATTTTTCTACGACATCAGAGCAGATTTGGCCATGTCTTACACTTTTTTCACATTCCCTCGGGTCTAAGACAATGCTAGGTACATGGTAGGTGTCAGATTCAGTGACTGACTGATTGAGTGGTTGATTCATTCATTCATTCGACAAGTAATGTTCAGGGCCTTGCCTTCTGTGCTACAACAAATAAAACAATTTCTTCTCTCAAGCGGTTTACAATCTAGTGAACAGAGACTCGTGTGAACACCTACGAGTCCCTGATAAAAAGTATTTGGAGGAGTAAAGCAATAGCTCAAATGGGAATATGGTAAACTCTTCCTGGAGAAAGAAGTCTATGGTGAGAGACAGGCAGAAAAAACTTTTAAGAAAAACAGCATTCAAGGGGCGTGCCTGGGTGGCTCAGTCAGTTAAACATCCGACCTCAGCTTGGGTCACGATCTCACGGTTCGTGAGTTCGAGCCCCGCGTCGGGCTCTGTGGCGACAGCTCGGAGCCTGGAGCCAGCTTCTGCTTCTGTGTCTCCCTCTCTCTCCCCCCGCCCCCTGGCTCACTCGCTCGCATGCTCGCTCTCTCTCAAAAATAAGCATTAAAAAAAAGAAAAAAAGAAAAAGAAAAGCAGTATTCTGCTCACTCTATAAAAGCAAGTGTGCACATAAAATATCTAAAGACAAACACTGTAACACAGTTAGCAGGTGTAGCCTGCCCCTGCATCTTCTAGACTAATTCTTAAAATCAAGCCTCAAGGGCACGCTTTTTAGGAAGATTTAATGTAGTAAACACAGACTCTTTATATAGCGACTATGTGCTTTCCTAGGAAAATTGGAAAGAGCTAAAGTAAAAAAGTCTGAGGAGCCATTTGTCTTAATCCAGTTTCCAAATCCAATTTCATAGTTTTTATGCCTTCACAGGGAATCATGAAGAATACGTAAGAAGCACCATCAATCAAAGATGGGCTCCCGAAGTTTCTTCACTTAATTCGATTTTCTCGTGCCGCTCCTCCTGTATTTCCCGAACAAAGTGCTTCTTTTCTGCGTGTGATAGTTCAGACCTGCAAATGTCCTCGGGAATAATAAACAAACAACCAGGGCACGTTTTCTGCCGCAGAGAGCACACACTGTAACATTCTTCATCCAAAGCATTTTGAACTCCAAGCCACCAGGGCTACAATACGAAAATACCCGGCAGGTATTCCAAGAGCTGCCAACAATAGAGAATTTGTATCTTTCGACACTTAACTGACACTTAAACCTGTTAATATGTGACTCCTACTATTGTTCTAAATGATGAACAGGCAAAGACTCTCCCCGCACACCCAATGTTAGTTGCATCGTGCACTTGGGTTGCAACAGTAAAGGCTGCTGGAAGGCATGTTACTTTCACGGTTTCCTGTCACCCTTTCTCATTATCGTCAACGTGTCCTCTCCATGTTAGGATGTACAGAACAGAGGCGCACGTGTGTTGTGTCTGTGGCTATCCCCACAAATGCACGCATATTCACGGATGCACACACGAATATGCTCGGATGCATACAGACGGACCCCCGCGCTCACATCCACTCAGAAATCGAGCTTGTTCCCCTGCCTGCCACGCATGTCACACACAAACAGCATCCAGGTCCAGTGGTCTTCCTTTTGTTACCTTTGGGAGGGGATTAAGATAAAAAGCTAAAAAAAAAAAAAAAAAAAAAAAAGAAAAAAGGAAGAGAAAAGGAAAGCCAAGTAGACACTTCATGGAGTCTGTGATGAAGACACAGAAACCAATGAAGACAGATGGGCTGCTGGCGGCATAAAGGAAAGTTCGGCACGTCAGCCCACACTCTGCAGGGATTTACCCAGCCTAACCTTCTCCGTTTCGAGCCTTCATCCTTCAGCGTCCTACTTATCTTCTTCTTGTAGCTGGCCCACCGACCCCATTCCCGTCTCTACCTGGACCTCCCGCAATGGGGACTATTTTCTTTTTTATTTATTTTTTTTTTTGGTAACCTTCATTTATTTTTGAGAGAGAGACAGAGTATGAGTGGGGGAGGACAGAGAGAAAGGGAGACACGGAATCCGCAGCAGGCTCCAGGCTCCGAGCTGTCAGCACGGAGCCCGACGCGGGGCTCGAACTCACGAACGGTGAGATCACGACCTGAGCCGAAGTCGGACGCTCAACTGACTGAGCCACCCAGGTGCCCAGAATTCTTTCTCTTTACTCTGTCATTCGAGGTTTCCTCAGAGAAAACATTTACTGTACAATCACGCGGTGGAAAAGCTCATTGGAGAGTGGATGGCTCTCTTACGGAACTCACTGGAAAATTCTTGGAAAAATCCCATAGACACAGAAGAATTTCTGGGCCAGAAAAATGAGGAGCAGAAAATATAATTCATGAATATATTTAAATTTTTACACAGTAAAATCTGCCTGTCCGTGACTGGCTCTCGAGGGTTATTCTCCCAGGGGATCAGGCCCCCGGAGCCTTCTCCACACTGTCAGCACAGAGCACATTTACTGTCATAGCACGGGGAAGGCTTCAGAGTTCACAAAATATTTTCTTTTTTTTTTTTTTTTTCACAAAACGTTTTGTATGCACCACCTCACTTGATCTTGACCATACCCCGTTAGATACAATTGAATCCCAAGCAGGCTCCACACCAGCAGCGTGGAGCCCGACACGGGCCTTGAACCCATGAAGCATCATCACGTAGCCCCTGTATTTCTTTTTAAAGGTCTCTCTTTTCTGGTTAAATTAAAATGCCCACATTCCTTTAGGACCTGCTTCCTTTATCCCCCGGAACCTCCCTTTTGAGAGATCTGAGGTCCTATTATCTAATGATCTGATTATTTCTGGGTTGACAAACCTTTGCTTTTTATATTATTATTATCCTTTTGAGAGACCCGAGGTCCTATTATCTAATGATCTGATTATTTCTGGGTTGACAAACCTTTGCTTTTTAAATTATTATTATCCTTGCACACACTGCTCAGTATTTTTCAATTTGACCACTGCTACTCCCATGTTCTTACTCTAATAGTTATCAGAAAGGTTACTTCCACCCCAGAAAATCTAAAGAGCTCTACATTTTTATTCACCTGCCTTTGTGTATCATGCACATTTCTTGAATTTTCCTTCCCGGCCACTGTTGTTATAAAGACCCTTGAACTAAACGGAAGGGTTGTCTGGTCCTGCCAGTTGACCCTTCCTGAGCCATTCAAAAGGTGCCTTAACAGAAGGGCTTCTCAGCATAGTTCGTTCTGATGTCATAGATACTGAACATGATACAATCCTACACGGGAGGCAAAAGTAGTTCTAAGCAGACAGATCTATTTACGTGCCAACACAGCCTGATAACTAGACCACTAGGAAAAGAGAGCCAGAAAATCCCGACACGACAGCTTAATGGGACATCGGACAAGACCCCTCTTCGGTGTGCGTGTAGGAAATTCTTCACTGAGGACAGCACAGCGCTTCCGGTGCTAAGGTCCGCGCTGTCTCGACCGCAGAGATGATCGGATTCCGGGCGTACCACCCCTCCCTTCTTGCCACCCAACTCCACTTTCCTGCTGTTTTAATTGGATTATTTTGGAATCTGCTATTTCTGTCTCACTCCCTTCCCCAAACTGTCATATAAGTGCCGCAGCCTGACTATTACTCAGCTGCCAAAATTCATTCCAGAGATGGCTGTATTTCAGCGGTAAGTGATGTCCCGCTGTGCCGTCTGAACACTAGCTTAAGGGGTTAAGCATCTGGGGGGGGTGCCTTTGTGTAGGAAAGGGGGTGCTTGGTTTTATTCTGTCTTGCCGTCATCAGTGGAGGAGCAGGTTATCAGCTCCCCCTGAGCAAGGAGGGGGGAACACACCAGAAAACAGTTGAGGCACATATTCAAGTGGACTAAGACATAAAAGATATAGACAATGACTTACAGGTTCTTTTCTACAGGGTCTTCAAAGCCTTAAAACATCTGGAATGTAAGATGATCATTTTTAGAAGGGAGGAAGAAGCCTCAGAGAGCAACCCATTCACGTTACAGATATAAAACTGGGAGGCACAGAGTAAGTGGGTACTTTGTTCAAAGTCCTCCCGGTCCCAAGGCCAAGGACGTTCTAACTGGACATAGGTTCATCCACAGACACACTCGGGAGGATCACATCTCTGCCCGTGGGACCAAAGACAGCCCCGGTTTCTAAAGCATGGGATATCAGCACTAAATTTCTTACTCTGTTTGGTTAACATTTATTTGTTTCAGAGACTCAGGATCAAAGTTGATCTCTACCAGCAAGAACCCAGAGTGTAAAACAGAGGAAAAAACAGAGTAGAAATAGTAGCAGTAAATAGTTCCGGGCCAGGAAATGTGGAAAGGGTTGTATGTATATAATCTTCACAGGGACGTGCTGTCCTCACTTTAAAGAGAAGAAAAATGGGGGAGAGAGAAGACAGAGTCTTTTTGAAGAGAAAACAGGAGGGACCACATATAGCTGCCAAGTCATAAAAACTACCTTCCCAAATTTTACTAAAACATTTATGAAAACCTAAATAAATGTCATTGATATATTGCTCATTTAATCTAAAGAGATGACCTTTCTAGATACTGCTTGGTACATAGGGGCCTGAGTCTGTTGTTTATTACTAACTCAAACAAAAAAGTACATCACTCCCAAGAAGCTCTGTAATTTCCAAATCTTACAATAATAATGGTTCTTTCAATAGTCAATGGTTCACTGTTTGGACACGGGCAAAATGAAAGGCATTAGGATTTGGAAGGGGTCTTGAGTCAGGGAGGAAAGGGGACTAGGGGAATCTTCATGCCTCCTTCCACCTCCAAATCCTGCAACATCAGAAGCTGTGATAGTGAACATTCTAGAATTTAGGAAACATATCTAAATGCTTCATCTCATTTGATAAACTCTAAGAGGAAAAAAAAAAAGACAGTACTCTGAAAAGTACCCCAGAATACTGACACTTTGAGATTTCTACTATTCATTGCTCACACGTGGGACATTACAGTTTGCCAACAATATGGAGAGCAGCATCGTGTATCAGAGGGGAGGGAATCCTGCAGCATTTCACCTGAGGGTCCCAAAAGACAACATGGCGGGCTTTGGTGTCAACCATTTTCTTTTTTTTTTTATTTTTATTTATTTTTAATTTTTTTTTAACGTTTATTTATTTTTGAGACAGAGAGAGACAGAGCATGAACAGGGGAGGGTCAGAGAGAGAGGGAGACACAGAATCTGAAACAGGCTCCAGGCTCTGAGCTGCCAGCACAGAGCCCGACGCGGGGCTCGAACTCACGGACCGCGAGATCATGACGTGAGCCGAAGTCGGACGCTTAACCGACTGAGCCACCCAGGCGCCCCATTGTCAACCATTTTCTAACGTGTTTTACTCCTTCAGATGACACAATATTCTACCTTATTTCATGAGGTAAAAGAACTATGTGATTGCACACTGACACAGTAAATCACATTATTTATAAGGCTTTCAAAGAATAAAGTGCTTTATACAGAAGTCTGGTAAATTGTTTCAGAAACTCTAATGTATTCCAAAATCGTTTTGAAAAGCTATGCCTACATCTAAAACACTATGTACTCTTGAGTCTTTGTCTCTACGTTTTTCATTTTGCCATGAAACACATCATTAAGTGTTTCAAAATAATACCTTCCCCCAAACTGGCTATGAATTATGGAGGCTTTTTTTTTCAGGAACTGGAGTGGAAAAGGGAAGAACATATTTATGCTGAAAGATAAGTGTTGAGGAGATCTCTATTGTAAATATTTAATGGGTTTTCTTAACCATGGAAATGTGCATTACGAAACCCAGAATGCACAGTATATGCCTGTGTTGGGTGGCTGGGTGGGTTGGGTTGGGGCGTGGGATAAATAATTGAATTGGGCTTGTCAGAGAAAGAAAAAGCTTTGAGGTAAAGTGTATGGTAGAGCCCCAGAAGACAGCAGTTGACCAGGGAAAGACAAAATAGAGAAAAAGCCTCCCCCCCCGCCCCCCCGCCCCAATGATAGTCAACCCAAAGCTAGAAATGTAGCCATTACCAAAGCCATGTTGCGGGCCAAAGAAGACAAAAGAAATCTCTGAGTGGATTTTATTTCTTAAGAGACCACAAAAGCACCCACGAATGGAGGGAAGAAGGTAAGAAGAACCATAATCCCACAAACACGCAGAGGGGAAGAGCACCAAGTCCTGGGGAGGCCAAGGTGGGACAACTGATGTGGAACTTAAATCTGTTTAAAGTTAATAACGTGAAGTTCATTATGCTTGTGCGCAGAAGGTAGAGTTCATTATATACTCAATCTCACCCTGTAACATGAATTATGGTGGATACGGCAAGAAAAAGGAGGTGGTTAGTCAGAGATAGAGTAAGGTAAGCAGGTGCGGGTAAGGCAACCATTCTTTCTTGGGCTGGTGGCTGAACAAAGAAAGTTCCGCCATATAGCAGGAGCCAGCCACTCTGCCATCTGACAGGTTTATACAGTCACAGACTAAGGCACATCCGTTTCGCAATTGCTTACAAGATGGTTTGCCACTAGCAGGCGCTATTTAGACTACCTACACTAAGGGGTCAATCGTTGCCTGAATTTCGCTGGCCCTGACCGTGGGCACTCAAGCAGGGTTCTAGAGCTGCCTCCTCTCCTCACCATCTTCCTTCCCAATCTGGCCCCACTGTCCATAACCACAGCCTCACTGCCAGTTGCTGACTGCTTTCTGGTTCTTTCTGCCTTCCGGATCGATGGGTCTTTCTCCACTGGTTTCTCTCATTTCAGATGCACTCTACGCTTTCTTTGAGAATGGCCCAGTTCAGCTCTGTGTTCACTCAAACTAGGTTATGATGCTCTCGACTGTCCCTCCCTTAGAAATGTGAACTCCCTTCGGGTAGGCCTCATGGCTGTCTGTTCCATTCCATATCCCCAAAGCTTAGAACCTTACTCGTTCATACCAGCCCTCCCCAAAGAGGTATTTGCTAATGAATAAATTAGCAATGAGTGATACATGAATTAGTCATGAGTGACACACGACTGAATGGGGTTAGAAGTCAAAGACATGGTCTCGGTTTCTTGCGATTCAAAAACTGTGCTGTCGCTCCGTACTGGCAGAGCCCTGAGGCACCCCACAGGCCCTGGGGGGACCGTACGAATGGAGTTTGCAATGGCGATTTGGCCTGGCCTTGCAGATAGGTTTTCTACGTGATTGCAAACATGGTGTGGTTATGGAGACCATCAAAAATGGCAGGACCACAGGGGCGGGGCTATGGCACAGTTACATGTGGTTAAACATCCCCCGCTCGTCTGCCTCCCTAGAGACAGCCATTCTGGTAAGCCCTTGGCGATCAACAGGCCTGCCCTTGTGCACACCAGCAGAAGAACCGTTTCCTCCTCTCTGTTTGAGTCCCTGTTGGTTCTGTAGTTTAGGAGGAACGGGAGCGCTGTCCAAATACCAAACGCTCCATATGTTTACCTAATTGCCGTTCTCACCACCGTGAACGTGCAGCCGTCCTACCTACACTCATGAAGCGCCTCCCTGGAGTCTGGCAGGACATTATGAATTCTTTTCCTGACCTATATTTACCGACACAATTGTGGTCCTCTCTCCCTTTGCGAACTTACTAATTTTGTCGAGATGCCATATGTCTGTGTATAAATGCAAGTTTAACTCTCTTCTTCACTCTTATCATCATTTATGGGAGGAGAATTTGTGAGCCATTAAAGAGGACTTTTTAAGCTAGACTGTCTTAATTCGGAATTCAGATGGTCCTCCTTCTATTGAAAACGACAGGGCTGCTCAAATTAAGACTGCCAACGTGGGCCAAAGCAAAGGTGACGTCTGCAAACACACAGGAGCCCCAAGGGTAGCCAGTGAAACACATTCGCCAAAGCCAGTCAAGTTGCCTGGCGTCTGTCTCCTTAACGCCAAATAATCCTTGGCCTCTTTTTACTTCTATGTTTCAACCGTCTGATGCACCTCAAGGATGGAGGGGTCTCACAACTCAACGGTTTTCCCTCCTGTGTTTATGCGGGATGAAGCCTAGGTTTCCTGAGAGCTGGTGGTCTCTCGTTCTACCCCCTCTTTCATTGAATTAGGGAAAGGAAGCTTATTTAAAGGGGGAAAGAGATGAGGCTGGGAGGTCGTGCACGGAGCCAGACAGTTGGAGACTCTCCGTGTGCAGCTCAAAGGGGCCAGGAAGCCTGCTGGACGCGAGGTGCTCGCTGTGGCTCAGAAGCAAGGCAACCGGCAGCTGGGAGAAGGTTCTGGTCTCACGTAAGGGCTGTTCCTTTTTTTTTTTTAAGTATAATTTATTGTCAGATTGGTTTCCCTACAGCACCCAGTGCTCCTCCCAACAGGTGCCCTCCTCAACGCCCATCACCCATTTCCCCCTCTCCCCCACTCCCTAGCAACCCTCAGTTTGTTCTCGGTCCTTATGAGTCTCTTATGGTTTGCCTCCCTCCCTCTCTAACTTTTTTTTCCCCTTCCCTTCCCCCATGGTCTTCTGTTAAGTTTCTCAGGATCCACATATGAATGAAAACATACGGTATGTCTTTCTCTACCTGACTTCTTCCGCTTAGCATAATGCCCTCCAGTTCCATCCACGTTGCTGCAAATGGCCAGATTTCATTCTTTCTCATACGCAAGGGCTGTTCCAAGGGTCCCACTGGCCAGGTGACACTGATGGATGTCACAGCGCCGTGGTAAATGGGTCTCTGGCTTACAGATTTCGGTCAGTTCCTCCGAGACTGGGATTACCCCATTAATTCAAATTAAGGCCATTCAGAAATATACTGAAGTTTTTTGGGGGCGGGGAGGATATCAGAGAAGGATGAAAAGAAAGAGGAAGAAAAACAATAATTTTACAAGCCTGGATGACACTATTGGTTAAGTGTCATATTTTGCTTTCTTTTTACTTCTACCATGACCATTTTCTGCTATCATTAAATTTTGTTTTCTAACAGGATTTTTTAAGTTTACGTTTTTATTTTGAGAGAGAGAGAGAGAGCGCACGCATGAGTTGGGGAGGGGCAGAGAGAGAGGAAGAGAGAGAATCCCAAGTAGGCTCCGTGCTGTCAGCACAGAGCCGACCTGGGCTCTATCTCATGAACTGTGAGATCATGACCTGAGCCGAAATCAAGAGTCAGATACTTAGCCGACTGAGCCACCCAGGAGCCCCTTGAAACAGGATTTTTAACCATTTTCAACATTTCACATATATTTTGTTGCAACACCATCCTCTTACATGGGTGCTATCGCTATCTACATTTTATAACCTCAGATACTCGAGATGTAAGGCAACTTGCTCAACGTTACGCCTCAACAAAATAGCAAAGCTGGACTTTGAACCCAAGCAGTCTGGAGCCTACATACGGTCTTTTCTACCATGATCTACAACCTCTGAATCATATGGAGCTAGCATAATTATATTCAGTCATGCTCCCAATGTTGGACATGTGTTTGTATTTAATTTGAGTATAATTTCTGATCCATGTTTAATGTGGACCATTCATTAGTTTTTCTCAAGAATGGAAAAACGAAGTTTCCCATTGAAACAGTATTGTTCTCCAGTGATATCATGGCTGTTGAAAACTACTTGGCCAAAGAGAAGAGAAAACTTAAAATTCCGTACGACCCTTCCATGCCGTCTTGATTTAAGCATTATTTCTCAACTGTCAAAAACCGGTAAGTTTTAAACATGCTGCTGTCCGCGGGAGAAAAGTTCTTCAAAATAGTATGACTTATAAATTTACAAATCAATGCCTCCCTACAAAAAAAAAAAAAAAAAAAAAAACAACAACAACACATGGAGATACCATTTCTCATCATCATTTGGCAAGACTCTCTGTTTTCAACATTTTCAGCACTGGCAAAATTGTATGGAAACAGGTACTTTCATCCGCTGCCTCTGGAAATATAAACTGGTATGATTTTATTGGAAAGTAATTTGGCAACACGTATCAAAAGGTCTTAATACTTGGAACACTTTTAAGCTCTGAAATTTACTGGTAAGGGAGTATCCTAAGGAAGCCACTAGGAATGGCAACGAATATAAAGCTATAAGAACATTCTTGGCAGCATAAGAGCCAAAAAAGAAAACCATAAACCTTAAATGTCCGGTGACCAATTAGATATATTTTAGGATATGTATTCAACGGTACACGATATAATATTATAATACTACATAAACGCTAAAAATCGTGCTGTAGATATATATCTGTTGGTATGAAAAGATGTGCATTATTCCACTTTTAAGAGGAACAGAAAGGTTAGGTAACAGCACATACTGTAGTGTTCCCTACGACCATCCAATGGTAGTCTCTCTAGCTGAATTTACACACACCATCATCAGAAATACCTCTTTCTTACCAGTGCCTTACCATCCATCCTAATCAGTGATCTCAAAATAATTAGAAGCTGTTTTCTCTCCCACAAAAGAGCGAGGGTTCCGTTTTTGTAAGACACAGAAAGAGTCAACAGGTGGAGACTATGTGAATCTACAGAGATTTTACATTTACATGGTGTGTTTCTGTGTCCCTGAGAACAGACAGCCAGACCTCCCCGCCACCATCTTGGGGGCCTGACAATTAAGCGATAGTTATCATGGGTGATGGATTGTGGAGGTTTTACCTGTAACATGTGCTTTCATCACAATGGAGAAACATAAGCAGTCAGTTCTTTCCCAGCAGATCTTTCTGCGCAGATTCTGCTTGAGTAGCAACAGTGGCAGTAGAGAAAGTCACTGGAAAATGCCTAGACCTGTAATTATAAACACAATTTCCCACTGAGTTAGGCAGCTCTCTGTGTCCTTCATTCACATCAGATGAAGTCACAGAAAAGAGAAACACAGGTGCACAGTCTCTCCCCCCACCCCCACACACACCTCTTATGGCAAAATGTCAAAAACTCAGCAAGCAGACCCATAGTAGGTCCGCATCTCCAGGGATGAGAGGATTCCGGCCAGGGGTTGTCACCCAGCACCCCATCTTCTAACCTCAGGGATTTCACCATCAAGATGATGTGGCTCCTTCCCTTCCTTCCCTGACTAATGATTCCAAAACTTCAGAGAAATTAAAAAACAAAAAAATAGTTCTCCAGAAAATGTCAGAACCATGACTGAATTGGATGGTTCCCTAAGATTCCTTCCAGACACAAAGTGAAGTGAATTCAGTACCTGTTTTCACCATAAGAGCCTGACTTCCACTTTTGCAAGGAGAAGTGTCTCTCTGTTGATGATTCAGGGGCCGCACGGTATTGGTGATAAAATTCAAAGTCATCGCTAACATTTATTGAACACTTCCCAAGTTCTTGGCGTTATGCACACCACCCCACTCTATGGCACCCTTCCAAGTGGCCACCAATCATTATTATCTCTGTTATTGACAAGAAACCTGACGGTTTGTACAACTAGTAGATATTACAGCTAGGATTTAAGCCACTAGTGTTCACAGAAGCCATGCTTATAATTACAGTGCTATACCATATCTCCAAAACTGATCTTGCTATCAACATTCCTGTGTTTATCTCAAAAAAATTGAATATCAAATCATCACCCTATTTTCCCCAGAGCTGGTATGTTATGTAGGTCTCAGCATCACTAACTCTTTTTGGACGTGGCTGCCCCATCCATTCTAACACCCAAGATAAATTGAAATCAACATGTTCCTATTTCAATCAAGAGCAAATGTATAGTTATTTCGGTAAATTAAAAATGCCATCTAATCCCAAATCCAGATGCTGAACCACAAAGGAAAAACCTAAAATCTAAAGTCCTCCCTAAACTGGCTACATTTTATTGGAAAGAAGACAGACTAATTAAATCTGTCTCAGACTAATTAAAATCTCAGATTAATAAAATCAAGAGCCATATGTGAATCCCTAATTTAAGACATGGAAGACGGGGCGCCTGGGTGGCTCAGTCGGTTAAGCGTCCGACTGCAACTCAGGTCATGATCTCATGGTCTGTGAGTTCCAGCCCCACGTTGGGCTCTGTGCCAACAGCCCGGAGCCTGGAGCCTGCTTGGGATTCTGTGTCTCCCTCTCTCTCTGCCCCTCCCCCATTCATGCTCTGTCTCTCTCTCTCTCTCTCTCTCTCTCTCTCTCTCTCTCAAAAACAAAAACAATCTTCAAGTCATGGAAGTAAAGAGAGAAATTTCTATACATTATAATATGCCTATGGGTTGGTTTAAAAAAATACTTAAAACATTTTTAGCTACTTACAGATTCCATCTACTACAAGTTTTAAAATCACTGCAACACAGAGTAGATGGGAGCATATCAAGAAAGCAGCAAAGTTATTTATGGGTCCTACGTGAATTTCCCTTTCGGACATGTATATATATACACACAGGTTTATTTGCACTATTCTGGTTATGCCTCTGTGCTTCGTGCATGCCGCTACCTTTGCTTAGCAAAGGCCATTTGCCGACTAGAAAATGCCAACTCATTCTTCAAGACCAACTTCAAACCTCCATTTCTTGTGATGTCCACTTCCCCCAGCCTGTTTTCTGGAAATCCAAGCAACAGATTCTACCCTCTCCTATTCTCTTAGCTCAGCAATGGGCTACATCTTCCTCTCCCAAATGATGCCCCATAAGCAACTACCCATCATGGATTCTACCATCAGCACACACCCTCCTGCCTCTCCCCTATACCACCATCGCTGTTCTAGGCCACCAACCAGCACAGCTCATCGGGACTATTGCACTGGTCTCCCTGCCCCTACTCCTGCCACCCACCCTGCAGCCCATTCTCCTGCCTAAGGCAAGGCAGTGGCTTTCCACTGAGCCAGATTCTTAGTGTGGCCTCCAGGGCCCAGTATGGTCCAGTCCTCGTGTTCCAGCCTGCACTCCAGCTTTTCCAGCTTACTTTTAATTCTCTAAAAGCACTTTGCTCTCCTAGGCCTCAGGGCCTTTGCACATGATCTCCTCTTTTCTCCAAGTCACGCTCTTCAGATCACCTTGTATTCTTTTCCCCTTCAGATCTCAGCCCAGCCCTCCTCCTCACGGAGAAGCCTTTCTGGCCTCCATGGCCAGGTCACTACCTCCTACCACACGCTTTGACAGAAGCACTGTCCCTTTATATACCAGTCAGCTGTTGTTTTTTTTTTTTTTAAGTTTATTTTATTTATTTTGAGAGAAAGAGAGAGAGAGAGTGTGTGAGCAGGAGAGGGGCAGAGAGAGAAGGAGCGAGAGAAAATCCTAAGCAGGCTCCGCGATGTCAGCACAGAGCTTGAACCCACGAACCATGAGATCGTGACCTGAGCCAAAATCACGAGTCGAGCTCAACTCCAACTGAGTCACCCACGTGCTCCTATATGTCACCTTTATAATTTTACTTTTTTTTTCTAGATTTGTTGATTATTGCTTGTTTCTCCTACCTACTAGTAAGCTCTAGGAAAGGAAAACTGTGTACACTCTTGTCTATCCTTTTATCCTCTGTATTCAACACATGCTTGGCACATTATAGGCACTCAGTAGAAATCTGCTGCATGAATAAATGAGAAAAGGAAGGAGGAAGGGAGAGAAGAAGAACATCCCTTAATAGTGTTTGCTGAATTAATTTGCTGATGGCATTTCAAGACACAGAATGGAAGGCCTGCCTTCCTTTGGACAGCATGCAAGGCTCCTTGTGATCCTCCCCGGCCAGCTGTGTCACACCTCCAGTCACCCTGGCCACTCAGCACTTCTGAATCCTTGTGGCCTCCTGACCTGACCAGCCCTGCCTTGCTCCTGGCTCCTGTCCACACCCTGGTCCCATCTGTCCCCTCTGCACATCATCTTTCTAAACTCATTCTTCAGGTCTCAGAGACAGGACTCCTTTCTGTGAAGACCTCTCTAATACTTTGGGAAGCCGGTGCCCTCTTTCCCCATTTTTCTACAACACCCTGGACCTTTCCCTATCAAGGCAATGGTCACATTTCCTTGTACTTGTATCTTAAATGAGTCCACTTCTCCCAATACACTGAAAGCCCCTTAAAGGTAAGGGAGTGGTGTTACCTCATCAACCATCTCCAGAGATTAGCACAGCAGCCTATAACACATAGTCTATAAATCAATATTTGTTGAATGAACAAACACACACACACACACACACACACACACACACACACATATCTATTATATATGTGTACAAATTTCATATATGTAAAGCTTCAGAGTTGAATATTTGAAATATATTATTATTATTTTAAGGTTTACTTATTTTTGAGAGATAGAGAGAGACAGAGCATGAACAGGGGAGGGGCCAAGAGAGGTGGAGTCAGAATCTCAAGCATACTCCAGGCTCTGAGCTGTCAGCACAGAGCCCGACGTGGGGCTCAAACTTGCAGATCAGATCATGACTCATGAGATCATGATCTGAGCCGAAGTTGGATGCTTAACTGACTGAGTCACCCAGGCGCCCCTGAAATACATTATTAATATAGCATATTTTAATTATTATTCAATGCCGTGAGACACAATGGTTATCACTTCATCTGTAAAGTGGACATAGGAACACACTCCTGTAACTGAGCAGTTGGGGAAAGTGAATAGAGTAAGTAAAATGTTTAGCACAGAGCTCAGTATTCTAGAAGCACTCTATAAATATTAATTGCATAATCATTATCACTATCAACATCATCATTAGGGCAACCAAGTTGAATTTACAATCCATGCTTCAAAACTTAATAGTTTTATTGGCCAACGTTTTGTCCTATTAAAACATTAATTAGCATTAGCATCTCGGCAAGACCATAAAAGTGGCTAAAATTTGCATCTAGCAAGCTAAGGAAAAAGAAGAGTCTTACTATCGCTGAAGGACAAATTATTGTTTTAGTAATCGGCCATGTATGTGTAAGTTACAAAAGCATCAACAGAAAAGAAGTCTTTCTGTACAAAACCCATCTATAAAATCTAAATGATAGAAACAAATATTATCATTCAAATGCTATAAACATTTGGCTGAAATAGTTAGAATTGCTTACTGTAAATTATTTCTTTTGCTAAAAAAAAAAAAAAAAAAACCCAGAGCAAAAACCAAGATAGAGAATCATCCTTTTCTTTTAATTACTGGACAGAGTAATGTGATTTTATAAATTGTATTATGTATTTGCTTGATGAATATGCCATAAAACGTTTGATTTCATAGCAAACACATTTCATGTGTCATTGTGATTTAGAATTGCTGAAATTTAATGAAATATACTATGCAGAAGAGGGGAAAACAGGCAAGCCAGTTTTTTGCAACAGTTTTTTGGAAAAAAAAATAATGTGAGGATGAATTGTTTACAAGTGCTACCAGTATATTCTCTTGCATATTGGCCAAATGTAAATAATGAATATTAAAGTATTTTGTATACTGAATGCTCTTTGAGATATAAGGTACTATCATTATTGCATTTTGAGATTTCTATTCTCAGTTCATCTTTATCACTGTGACAAATGATAAAACCCACAGCAAGATAGATTTCTAATTGGGGCTTAACCATCATTTGAAATGTACGAGAGTCACAGAGGGAAAATATTATAAAAATGCTAAATTCTTAACTTCTAATTGTTTTACCACTAGAATAGTAATCTACTTTTAAACTGAGTTATACTTCCATTCATCGGTCATCACCACTGAGCACTTTAACATAATGCAGATAAGTTGTTCTTTGCAACATAATTAGGATGGAAAGGTAAAACAAACTGAGCAAAAGAAAAAAGTCTATTTACTTAGATAATTTTTTTTTTTTTTTTAATTTGAGAGAGAGAAAGAGCAAGGAGGGGAGGGGGCAGAGGGAGAAAGAGAGAGTCTTAATCAAGCTCCATGTTCCATGGAGAGCCCAACGTGGAGCTCAATCCCACAACCCTGGGACCATGACCTGCGTTGAAACCAAGAGTTAGATGCTCAACCAACTGAGCCACCAAGGTGCCCCTTTACTTAGACAATTTTTATCCGAATTTACTATTAATTTCATGATCATGATGCTTATGTTCGTGTCATAAAATCCACTGAAATCTTGGAAATTCATAAGGCAAAATTCCTCCCTATTTATTATGCCGGTGCCTCAGTTGAATGACCTTCTCAGTCGTTCAAATGTTACTCTTCCTTTAAGATCTAGCTCAGCCATCACTTATCCTGTGACATGCTCCCACACAGACCGTATTTGTCCTGCCATGTAATGTTTTCCTCTCTCAACTGTGAGCTCCTGAGAGTCACTGACCATCTCTCTGCATTTTTTCCTAACAGCCTACACAGTTCTCTCAGTAGATACTGGCTCAATGTGTCAATGAATATACACACTTTGATACTCTTAACACCCTGGCGAAAAGGTCACTAATTGTGATCTAAAGTTAAAGGTTAAAGTAAAAAAAAAAAAAAAAAAAAATTTCCATTTTTAGTGAAATGAAACTCTTAGCATTTTCACTTCCAGATGCATCGACATTACATAAATGATGTTGAAACTATTTCAGAAAATAGCCACGCTGCATTCCTGTCTGAGAATTAGTCTGAAAAATATCAAGCCACCCAGGGGCCTCTGGGTGTTCCCATGACAAACGTTCAGTAGGGTATTGATTCCACACATTCATTTAATGGAAATCAAGAGTAAGGTTCAACCTCCACAAACCAGCTTGTCACATCTTATTCTGTTCAGCCGCTTAAGAATAAGCTGAAGGTTCCCCGGAGAGGTCTGCTCCCCCCCACCCCCCACCTCTACAACTGGCTAGCACTTCAGCGATGATGTGTCTCAGCAGCAGAGAACCTCAGTCCTCAAGCACAGCTCCTGCTTCCATTTTCCATTTTCATCGTAATTCCTACTCCCACATGGACCAATTTCTCACGTATCCACAGTTAATTCTGCAAGTCTGAACCTTTGAGCCTGTGACAGTTTGCCTGGCCGTGTAACATATTACATCATCACACACATGCCGAATCCTACCTCGCTAGAAAGGCCACATCCCGCTCGGAAAAAAAAACAGTGGGCAGGAAAAGAACAAGTTTCTCGTAATAACCCATCCAAGCTGATTGTCCACATTTGGAACCATTCGGCACTCTTGGGACAGTAAATGCAGATTTTCCAAGAGGTCACCCAGGCTTACTTGCTGGGTCCGCCTTCCTCCACGCCCCAAGAATTTCTAAGCATCCATTGGAAGAGGAGGAGAGGGGGCTTCTGTGTCCTCTGTCGCATTCCACTTAGTGGTTATTGTCAGCTTTGCTCTATATCCTTGGCCACACAAATGACCCCAGAGATTTCACTGCGAGACCACACCTTCTAACCACCCCTGTGCGATGTCAAGACACTGGAGACTATAATATGAGACAGGTAGACTGTAGAAGTAATACGAGAAAATTCTGGCTTACGTTATACGTTATCACCTTAACAATATCTGTATTTTTGAAACATAACACGCAACACAGCGACTATAGGTAACACTGCCCTATAGTAATATATGAAAGTGGTTAAGAGTAAATCCTGAGTTCTTTTCACAGGTAAAAAAAAAAAATGTGTTTTCTTCTTTCTCTTTATTTATTTATTTTTTTCTATATGAGATAATGAATGCTAACTAAACTTATTCTGGTAATCATTTCACGATATATGTAAGTCAGGCTGTAATACTGTATACCCTAAACTTATACAGCACCGCACGTCAATTGTAGCTCAATAAAAATGGGGAAAGAATTCAATCCAAAAACTATCTATTTTCATTATGTACAATTTGAAACCTACAAAAGAGTGAATGCAATGTGTATATAATCTATGAAGCATTAACAACAGAATGTTCATTAGTCTACTGTCCTATGTAAGACGTTGCTGGGATTGCCGCATATACCTCTTTGGTATTTCTCTAAGCTCTTCTCCTGCCTCTTCTCCAGGGGTAACCACAACCCTGCATTTTGTATGTATCACTCCCTAAAATATACACTTTAGTGTTGGCGTTTTATAGTGTATCATACTGTATGCAGCCTTCTGTGGCTAATGTTTTTTTATTTTTCCCCACATAAAGCTGTTTCTAATATTTAACTATGGTGTTGCAATTACCTGTGCTTTATACATTTTTACTGGTGTATAATATTCCCTTGTATGAATGTTTCAATATGGTTCTACTGATGGCTTTTAAAATATTTTAGTTTCTAGTGTTACTTTTAAGTTTTCTTTCTACTATAAACAATGAGGTTTCCATTAGAAACAATACACATAAGCCAAGTTTCTCTGGGGATACTTCCCAATATGTCCTTCCCATATTAAAATCAAGAAGGAGATTTTTTTTTAATGTTTTATTATTTATTTTAGAGAGAGAGACAGACAGAGTGCCAGCAGAAGAGGGGCAGAGAGAGAGGGAGACACAGAATCTGAAGCAGGCTCCAGGCTCTGAGCTGTCAGCACAGAGCCTGATGCGGGGCTCGAACCCACGAACCGTGAGATCATAACCTAAGCCAAAGTCTGATGCTCAACCAACTGAGCCACCCAGTTGCCCCTGCTTTTTTTTTTTTTTTTTTTTTTTTTTTTAATGCTTATTTACTTTTGAGACAGAGCGAGATAGTGCAGGGGAGGGGCAGAGAGAGAAAGGGACAGAGGATCTGAAGCAGGCTCTGGGCTGAACTCACAAACCAGGAGATCATGACCTGAGGCAAAGTCATATGCTTAACCAACTGAGCCACCCAGGTGCCCCATCCCAACCGTTCAATTCTTAAGCAAGATGGCTGCCAAAGGTGCCAGAGAATGCTTTAGAATAAATACATTAGGTTCCGGGGACCAAAACTGCCCACCTGGAACAGGAAGTCACACACAAAACTTAAAATACACAAAACTATGGCAAATTGAGAGAATTCCTTATTTCCTTCAATATTAGAGAGGAACAGATAACCAAAACAGATAAAGAAAAGACTTATTAGCTTTTATTTTACAATAGGAATTTTTTTTTAAACCTTTGTTACTAGGTTTTGCCAGGTGTAAGCTTAGAGGAAAAGGTTTCTTCCTTCTCCAAAAGACCAAGGTCAGAGCTTGAGGCTTCTGACCCCTTCGGTCCTGGCTCAGAGTATGAACTCCACACCAGCCAGTTCTAGATTTTTCCCTGCAGTATGCCAACACACCTGGCGGGGTTTGAGCAAGACAACTCCACGGCGGACACTGAAGTGAATCGCGAGAGGAACTAGTCTACCTTCTGTACCTAACACGAACGGAAGTCTATGAAATACAGTCAGCTTTTGGCCAACAGTGTTGTCCATAGTTTCGACTTTCTTCCCCACAGCCATCTGTTATCAGTAGTAGCCAGTACCTGAATGTTAAATTATCTTCACCATGTTTCCACGTTCTTTCTCCATTCTGGTTAGCTTCAAAAAGCAAGGAAGGGGGGCGCCTGGGTGGCTCGGTCAGTTGGGCATCCGACTTCGGCTCAGGTCACGATCTCGCGGTCCGTGAGTTCGAGCCCCGCGTCAGGCTCTGTGCTGACAGCTCAGAGCCTGGAGCCTGTTTCAGATTCTGTGTCTCCCTCTCCCCGACCCTCCCCCGTTCATGCTCTGTCTCTCTCTGTCTCAAAAATAAATAAACGTTAAAAAAAAAAAAAAAAAAAAAAGCAAGGAAGGATATGTCTGAGAGCAGGCAGCACGAGGCCTTCAACTATATGGTGGATGTCTCTGAACATGGGGGGTTTGGGGGTTTTGGGGTTTTTTTGTTTGTTTGCTTGTTTTGTTTTGCCTCTACAGTGATGTCTTTTGCTTCTTATTATATTCTCTCCCTGTTTTAATTAGGTAAGGCCAAGGGGCCTTATAGCAATCACACAGGTGGTGCCTTCTCTTTTTAGGCCAATAAGCTGGAACCTGGCCAGGCAGCGTTAAAGGAGTGACCCTTTCCTTCTTGGTCAAGAAAGCTCTCCAACTCCCAGTTACTTTCTGCTGCAAGTGTGGTAAACAAAGCAATCCTATTCTGACGTTTAGTATCTGCTGCTGGATGTCCACAAATATGGGGTGGGGGGGGGAAATGTGTCTGTAACCTCAGGTGAAACTCAGATTATGAGACAACTTTCAAGATGTGCAAACATATTAAAATCACATTTTTAAAAAGATTTTATTTTTAGGTAATCTCTACACCCAGCGTGAGCTTGAACCCACAACCCCAAGGTCAAGAGTCACAGGTTCTCCAGACTGAGCCAGCCAGCCACCCCTAAAATTACATTTTAAAGGATCCCCTTGGGGGCACCTAGGTGGCTCAGTCAGTTAAGCAGTGAGTCTTCCGCTCAGGTCATGATCTCACAGTCCATGAGTTCTAGCCCCGCTGGGGCTGCCTGCTGTCAACACAGAGCCTGCTTCAAATCCTCTGTTCCCCCCCCCCCCTTTCTCTCTCAAAAATAAAATAAACATTAAAAAATAATTATAAAGGATCCCTTTGTAACACTGATACGTAAAGATCCTCTTAAAACGACCATTTTCCACAACTAGAAAAAGCTTTCATCTACAATGAGTCTGTATTCCGACGTTATGTTACAAGTGTGTCTGGCTTTTTATTCCGCGACTAGATTACCTTTTCAGGAAAATGATTGTACTTGGTGGTAAGTGCTTAATGAGGTCCTAATTAGTCCTCCTCCCAAACCCTTCCACTCCTACGGGAAATGAGGTCAGAGCGCAATTCCAGGCCCACAGCATCAGGTGGAGGTTACCACAGCGGCACAAAGGGGAGCCCTTCCCCGAGACCCATCTGCAGCGAGGGCCATGCCCTTCACCGGCAGGCGCGGAGTACAAAAGGGCTAAGCACTGATTACAAGAGCTTTGCAAAGGAGCTGTTCCAACAAGCAGGACCACCCACCCGCTCGCTCGCCTCAGCTCCTCCCCTCCCGGCCTGGCTACCCCGCCCCGCCCCCTGATTGGCCGGCCGCTCGGCCCCGGCGCACACCTCAGGGGCGCGCGGCGCAGGGCGGGGCCTCGGCGCTCCCTCCCCGGCGGCCCTCCGCCCGCCCCCCGTGCATCCCCGCACCCACACGGGAGCGCCACCGCTCCGGGACGCGAGCCGGCAGCGGCAACGTGGCAGGCTGCCAGCGGCTTGAGCTCCTACTCCTTTCTACAAGAGGCATGGTGAGCAAATTAGAGGTTATAAACACCTCCGGTGGAAGGAGGAAAATTCCTTTGGGCTCAGTAAGGGAACTTCGT
The DNA here is from genome assembly GCF_018350215.1 of Panthera leo. Taxonomy (NCBI): domain Eukaryota; kingdom Metazoa; phylum Chordata; class Mammalia; order Carnivora; family Felidae; genus Panthera; species Panthera leo. Next base: position 12,405,427 of record NC_056683.1, on the reverse strand, counting down.
CAGCGGCGGGCGTCTCGGGGGTATAAGACGGATGTGCTCACCCACGCCCCTTAGCCCTGCTGGGCATGTAGGGACCGCACCTTCTGCTGGTCACAGTTCCGGCAGCAGGGCAGAAAAATGTTTCCTGGGGAAGAATGGCTCTCGAGGCCCCCTGATGAACAACATAAAGCCGTTTTCAATGTAACGGAACGCACACTCCTAAATGGAGTGCTGCCGAATCCACCGTGAGCGAGAAGGCTGGGAGTAAAATATCTGGGGTTCCCGATCTCGGTTCAAGTTTTATTAGGAAACCAGAAAAGCACACGTCTCTGGCCAGCACGGCAAAGAGAAGGGAGTTCTCAACTGTGCTGGATATAGAAGCAGGCAGTCTAGGATTAAGTAAAAGAAGCGGAGTCAATTAAGAATGATGCTTTGATGCATGGAACATAGCTTGTCACACCTTGCAGAGGCTGGTCGCCAGTGTGGGATGGTTTTAAGATCACAGCCCTCCAGCACCTTCCTGATACCTGGAGCTCTATCATTAGAATCTTTCCTTTGGCTTAAAGATTCTCTTTCTCTTTAAATTTCAGAATAATATGCTACCTTGGAAGCGAAGTATCCAGATAGTCAAAAAAAGGAATACACACACACACACACACACACACGGAAAGGGAACAGGTTTTGAATCAAAGCTGAGTATTAATCTTAGTTTTACCGCTACCAGTTGTGTAACTTCAGGGAAGTTACTTATTAGCCTGACTCCCAAGTTCATCAGCTGTGAAATGAGACAAACACCTGTCTCAGAAAGCTGATGCCAAGCTAAAGTTCAATTGTGTATATAACACGTGGCCCAAACCACACTCATAGCAGACATTGGGCTGCTGGTTTTCCTCTCCTTTTGTAAAGAGCGGGTCAGAACAAGGGCGTAAGTGAGAACAACAGGAGGAAGCTGGCTTCTGGACTTGGAAGTGATGAGAAGGTCAGCAGAGATGGAGACGGGGGCAGCAGGGAGCAAAGGGCACCTGGGGCCAGGTAATGGCATCTGTTTCACGAATGTGAGATCGGTTCTGCTGCAGGGCATATGGTGGCCACAAGGTGACATTTATTTGCAATGCTGACTGGCTGGCGAGAACATGAATTTAGAAGCTGCCTTCCACAAAGAGCCACACCTCACCCCTCCCAGGGCTCTCCCTTGCTTGGGAGTCCAGCTGGGGCAATGAGGTGTTGGGGTGCATGTCAACAGTTGTGCTACCACGTCACCTGCAAGAGGGTGGGAGCAGGTGAAACTATGACCAGATGGCAGGCAGGCAAGCCAGGAGAAGATACCAAGTGCGATTTCCAACTTGCTGAAGCCCAGTGATGGCAGCCAGGTTCCACTGACCCACAGGCCAGGTGAGTGGGGCTGGAGACCTCCCTACTGAGTTATCAAGGACTGGCCCCACCCCAAACTGTGTAGCCGAAGATGGTTTCCTTTTCCGATGCATCAGCACCTTCACACTTAGGGATCCTCCCTTATCTCCCACGGAAGAGCCAGCCATCATTGGCTAGCAAAGCACGAACTAAGCAATTTCACGATCACTCAGGTGAATGAGCCACACAGAGAGGGCTAAAAATGGTAGGAGGGGAGGGGCTCTAGAGCAGGCTGCTGCAGACTGTATTTTCACCATGAGAAGACTTCTGAAACCCAGAAGACCATTTAAGCAGAAGGCAGACCCTCTAGAAATTCCCTTCTGTAACTGCTGCCGATAAAAACAAGCTTAACCTGAATAATAAAAAGGGAGGAGGTATTTTTAGTAATAAACAGTAACAGCTAACACAACAGTGACATTATTTAGAAATGTTAATAGGTCAAGACTTCGCCGCTTCTGTTCCCCCCGAAAAGGCCTATCTGGAACCCCAGCGGTGGGTACAGCACGGTCTGGAGGCCACACATCTGACAGCGCTCGTTGCTACAGTGTTACTGGGCTGCGACTCGGGTACTTTTGCTTTTACAAAATTTCAAAATGCAGAACGGAGAAACGATAATGGTACACGGTAATCATGTACATGGTTTATTGTGCTTTTTTCTCTTATGCAGTTGCAGTGAATTAAGGGCCATTGTTTTCTATTTGATAATCAAAATGAACAACCTTGGAATCATTTATTCCATGTATTATCTGTAATAAATGTTTTAAATTCCAGTTGACCTTTCCCTAACCCCCTGGTATAGGGCTTTTTCTTCCTTCTTTATTTATTTTTTTTTAACATTTATTTATTTTTGAGAAAGAGAGACAGAGCACGAGCAAGGGAGGGGCAGAAATAGAGGGAGACACAGAATCCGAAGCAGGTTCCAGGCTCTGGGCTGTCAGTACAGAGCCTGACGCAAGGCTCAAACCCAGGAACCGTGAGATCGTGACCTGAGCTGAAGTCGATGCTTAAACCACTGAGCCATCCAGGCGCCCCTTCTTCCTTCCTATGATGAGCTGTGTGCACAAGGAATGTGACATAATTGTAATACCAGTGTGAGCAAAACCATAAAGGAAGGTATATAAAAGCATCATACCATGCTTCCCAAAGCCAAGGGAAATGATTTTGGTGTATACACATTGCTGATTATACTCCATCAGTACAGATAATTAAAAGTTGACTATATAATAATATTAAACGGCAGGCACAACTTTTTGAAAATTTCTCCCTGGTATTAGCAATGCAAAAACACCGACTTGAATGTTCAACGCTAATCAAATTCATCTCTTCTTAAGAGCAGTGTATAATAAATGGGTAGCCTAAAAGGAATGCTTTGAACAGAATGCTTCACTATTGTCTGATTATTCTAAATTTAAAACTCCCAACAAAGGAAAGGATTATTCTTCTTGAGGTTCAAGATTCACGAGGATTTGGTAATGAAATTCCTTTAGGAGAGCAAATAAAAAATTGCTATCTACAAGCTGCCAGTGTTTTATGTCTGTCGTGTTTTTAAATCAAAGTCACCATTCATTCAACAACAAATGTTTGTTTGAATAAATGAATGAAAGAAAAGGGCCTCAAAATACTTCACAAGTGTAATCACCTATAAGTTATGAATCAGGCAGCAACTTTAATCATCCCCAAGAGCACAGGCTGAGACAAGTTAAATGTCAGCTCTCACCAAGCAGGCCAAAGCCAGACCTGGAAACTGAAGCCATGTCCTTTGATTCTTAGAAAATGACCCAGCTGTTAGAGCCTGTTGCTAAGCTGCCTCACTGCAAACTCTCAATTCAATTTGGAATGCACGTTATCTAGGCCAGGTGAGGTAAGATTAAGGAAGCATAACAAAGCCGGGCTTGTTCCAGAAATTATACAGGTAGTCCAAAAAAAAAAAAAAAAAAAAGGGGGGGGGGGTGAAAAGAAAAGAAAAAAAACCCCGATCCAAATGCTAAAACTGAACGCATAATTCTTAATATTAATGTCTTCACTCTAATGAGGCACAGAGAGCAAACTGCTCAGTGCCAGAATTGATTTTATACCAAGAGAGGAAGAAAACAATCTGCAGGCAGGATACTGGATAACAGGTAGAACCCAGGGCTCCCCAGGGGGCTGCCAGTTGATTCTTCCAGCAGCAGTGCTAACACCCCGCTGTTTCCATTCTGACCTTCTAACAGGATGCGGGGGCCCCAACGCTTAAAATCTATTTGTTTCAATAACTCAGAGGAGAAATGCAACCAGAAGGTTCTGTCCAAGTGGGAATCTATTTTGCAGGTAGAGAATTCTCACGCGTGTCACAGTGAGAGGCTTCTCGAGTAATGCATGAATCTTGAAGTCTTCAAGTTCCATGCCAAGGAAATGAAAGGAGCTAATATTACCCCCACCCTCAACTATCCTTTGGGAGCTCAGCATAAGCAAAGTAACTCCCTAACATCTATGCTTCTGATCCCAGAGGAAGGTGAAGAAGCAGAGCTGTGCTGACCCAAATCGGAAAGTAGGTAAAGTTTGTCTACAGGATCTTTCCCCTTTGGTCCCCCTAAGGTGCCTCCCCTGAGGCCCTAGGGGTTTCTGCTCTGTAATTCTTTTCCACCCCTACCCCGTCAGCATTCACACCAGTGAAACACAGTTTCAGTATGAATATACTTCAATCATTGTTTTGCCCTCTGAAAAAATATCTGTCCTTTCAGACTTTTGATTTTTAAACTGAAGAATCAAAAGCTTTACTTTCCTTAAAGTTCCAGCCCGGGCCAGCAGCCAACATTCTGCATCGGGAGACAGATTACAGTAACTCCCTTATTTTTTTTAAGGAAAGTTTATTTATTTTGCGAGAGAGAGCGTGTGGGAGCAGAGGAGGGGCAGAGAGACAGGGAGAAAGAATTCGCAAGCAGGCTCCGCGCCATGAGCGCAGAGCCGGACGTGGGGCTCGATCTCATGAACGGTGCTGCCATGGTGACCTGACCCTAATCAAGAGCCGGACAGCCGCCCCCGTGCCCCGTAATTCCCCTATTTTTAAAAGTTTATTTCACTTCATCTTAAGGCCTGCCGTAATGATGGAAATATGATGAAATCACAAGCTGGGGTCATACCCCGCTATGACCATGGGCGAACTCTGTGAGACTCAGTTGTGCATTTGTAAAGCAGGAATTATTACAATATAACGGAATATGATATAATTATGAGATCATGAGTATAAAGAGGCTGGCACGTTGCTATCTTAGGGAATACACACCACCCTCAGAAAGGACACCGGGGTTCCCAAGTGTAGGTGGGTGCCCGGGGCTGACTGAGCCACAGTCAGTCACCCAGAATCACTGGGAACTGTAAGAGCCTGGTTCTCACCAGCTTGTGGCCTCTGCCCCAGAGCCCCAGGCACCCCCTGAAGGCAGGTCTGGGGTTATTCCTTCTCTCAGCTACCATTCTCCCTGGCTCTTTCCCCGCCTCAGAGCCTGTAAGCCCTTCTCTACACCTCCCCTCCCTGCCCCCTCCCCCCTCCCCTCCCTGTGCCCCCTGCGGGCACAGCAGCATCCCTCACTGAGCCCGCCTCTCCCCAGTCCCACCCTCCGTCCTGTAATAGAATTTTCACGGCAGAACCTCCCAACAGCCCCCACGGTTGAGTTTACCCAGCCTTGAGCCCCTGGCAGTCAAAACAGAATCTAAAACAAATTTCCACAAGGAAAGGCAAGTTTTGAGATGAGCGGGTGACCCAGCAGGGAGAGAGGCCCCACCCCACCATAAATGGGGTGAGCTCACCGAAGCACTAGGCTTGACTCAGGCTTTGTTGGGACGTCTGAGCTGAGTCTCACAAATCAAGTATAAACGCTGTGGCAGAGGTTTACAGAGGCAAGAGAGGGCCTGAGCGCGAGAACGGAAGGAGGAGGTTCCTCCAGAACAGTCAGAAGCAAGGGAGGCGTGACGGCCAGGTGGGGCAAAGGGGCTGCCAGGGAGAGGAAGTTCTGGGGTGAAGGCGAAGTAGCACCCGGGCTGGAGAAGCGATGAGCGCAGGGGGGCTCCCACAGGCAAGATTCACGGCAGGCAGCGTGTAGGGTGCTGGCGGGCAGCACGGCCGTAACATGAGAGACGTGGGTTGGTCCCCATTGGTCCCTGCGTCTGGGTTTTCTTTAGGGTGGCACCAGGAGGCACAATCTCCCCAAAAAGAACAGGACCTGGTGGGAAGGGGCCATGGAAGCTGAACCCACACACCAGGGGTCTGCTTGTCCAGTCCTCTGCTAGGATTAGACTTCGTGAAGGGGAGGTTGGTAAAGGCCCTTTAACCAGATCTGAACAATGGGGAGGAGTTGCAGAGGCGTCCTAAGAGCCCCTCGATAAAAAGATAATAATGGGATAAGGACAATGCTTCACACTTCGGTTCTGGAAGAGGAGGATACAGAGAAGCCCAATTATCAGAGGTGGAACCCCGGACGTCTGCGTGTTATATGTAAATTGCATGCACATGTATGTATCACATTACATATCATATCAGGAGAAAGAAAACCCACTGTTTATAGATCTTAGTAAACAAATCAGTGAAAAATGATTACAAGTCGTTTCCATTGTGTAAAAATTATACAAACTGTAGTCACTTACGTGAACTGCTCCCACTAATAGCCAATTACCATGCAGCACATTATCAGTGAAATGTTATCATGAGCTATGTGTTCCATTAACTCCCTTGTGTACGTCACATTTTATGACAATGCTAAATTCTGTTTTGTATGTTCAGGCTTCTTATTTTCTGGTGCATGTGACTGCAGAATCTGGGCACTAGAAGGGACCTTAGGGAGATCCCTTACTCTCGACCTTTCGTTTCACAGATGTGGAAGCTTGGAGAGGGTACAGCTCTCCCAAAGCCGCAAGAGAACCAGTTTAGAACGAGGCTGGCTGGAGATACAGCTCATGATCCTGGCACTACCTCAGGGCTTATCGTTACAGCTTAGACAGCACTGAGGGACACAACCCCCTCCCCCTCATTCTGTAGGACCATTTGCTCACAATTCAGGGTTACTGAAGGAGCATAGGGAACAGGTATGATGTTTGGGGAAAGGAGGAAGCTTGGGAATAAAGATGCTGGAACTCTCGGTTAAGGGACTTTGGGAGGACGTGATCTTTAGAAGAACTTAGTCTTTGTTAAAATCCATAACCAATACAGTGCAGTAGAAAAAAATGTAGGTTATTGGGGCGCCTCGGTGGCTCAGTCAGTTAAGCATCCAACTCTTGATTTCGGCCCTGGTCATGATCTCAGGGTCGTGGGATCAGACCGGTGTTGGGCTCTGCGTGAGTATGAAGCCTGCTTAAGGTGTTTTTCTCTCTCCCTCTGCCCCTCTCCCCTGCTCATGCTCTCTCTCTAAAATTAAAGAAAAAGAAAACGTGTAGGTTATCAAGTCAGAGATCCCAGGATGAGCCTCAAAGCCTACTAGCTAGGCGGCCTAGGACAAGTTATAGAAACTTTCCAAGTCTACATTCCCTTAACCATACACAAATGGGCAGGATGATGATACTTAGGCAAATGGGTTGTGACAGGAGATGAAATTATTAAGAACAACTAGCACAATACCTATGCTCAATCAATATTCAATAATCAACCAAGGCCACTAAGAAAGCCCCACCTTTAAACACATGTGGTGGATACCTGGATGCGTAAAGTGTTTCCAAGGCCAAGTGTATGTTAGTTCATGGATAACCTTGGAAAGCACGTTCCAAAGTGTCAGTGTTACATTCATGTCCAATCCTGGGGTGGGAAGTCTAAGGGGCCAGGTGAGCCAGGTGTGTTTCCATCTGGCATGTCAAAACACATGAAAATGCACCCATCTGCCTGATGCAACCACGGTCCATCATTAGGAAATACCTCTTGCTTTACATCAAAATGTGTTCCCAGAAAACAAAGATATCACAGGTCAAGGGGATCTCCATATCATTCCTTCTGGGTCTGTAAGGATGGTTCCTCGCTCATTTTTCACATCCAAATCTATAAGAAATTGATCAGAGATCCTAATGTGGTCAACTGCAGGACTGCAGCTCACGACAGGTGCTTCTGGGGCATCCAGGAGAGGTGTTTTTTTTTTTTTTTTTCTAATTTTAAACATTTATATATTTTTGAGAGACTGAGCAAGAGTGGCAGAGAGGCAGAGAGAGAGAGGGAGACACAGGCTCCAGGCTGTGAGCTGCTCACAGCCTGACGCAGGGCTCGAACCCACAAACCATGAGATCATGACCTGAGCTTAGCCGACTGAGCCACCCAGGCACCCCCAGGAGAAGGTTTGAAATGCCCAAGCCTGCAGAGGAAAGGCAGTTGCTCAACCTGTGGTGAGCCCAAAGGATTCTTCATCTGTTTTCCTCTCACATCTCCTCGGCATACATAATTTTATCAGTAAATGAGAGATTAACGTCTCATCGGGAAAAAAGTCAGGAGTTTGTGCCTTAAGTTATAAACGGATCTCCAGACAAAAGTACAACGTGCACAGTGACATTTCAGTAGGAACCACTGACTCGGCCTAGGGGCCATAACACTGAGGCCAGGTCTGCTGCACTGAGCCCCAGCATGCTGCCCTCCCTCTGTTCTAGAACTGTCTGTGCCCGGGTGTTCCAGCAAGCAAGCAAACCGGCTCTACCTATGTGGCTGCTCTCACTCCCTCCCTCCCCCTCACTCTCTCTCTCTCCAAGATTTCTCTTTTTCTGAGTCACCTCCATTGACAATAACGGAAAGAAAGTACAAGTCAATAAATAAAGCTCCTCAGGTCCATTAAGCCCCTGCCCCTCCCCACCCCCGCCGTGTCCTTTCCTACAATTTAGTTGCTTCTGACTACACTGTGTTCCGATGTGGAAAGAACGATTTCTCCACTCTTGTTCAAAGACATGGGGCACTACTGTTCTTTGTTTCCTTAAAAATATGCCGGCATGCTTGCTCTCCCTCATAGGAGAGGTCTTGCAAGGATCACCGAAGCTTCTGGAGGGAAGCAACCACGTGCTAGGCTGAAAAACCAGAACCCAGATGCCAAACGCTGCCAGGAAGAGTGCAAAGGGTGAAATGGACCTCGCTCCGAATCATAAACATGACTGCAGGCCAAGTGACTTGGGTGTTCTTCTGTACCTAATTGGACCATGCAGCTTCACACACATGGGGACTATTACAGAGGTACAGGTGCGGCTTACTATAAACAAAGACTGTGTGTCTGACAATTTATGTGCAAGTCTAACTTTTATAAGTTACTTTACGTGCTGAGTGTCCGGGGAGTTCATTATTTAAGAGAACTCCATAAATGTTTTCCACAATTTAAAGTTGTCTCCATCTGTGTTTTGGAAATTTAGATCCTTACGTATCTGATTTTCTTTTTTTTATATATATACGAATTTATTTTTAAGTAATCTCTACACCCAACGCAGGGCTTGAACTCACAACCCCGAGATCAAGAGTCACGTGCTCCACCAACCGAGCCACCCACGTGCCCCCTAAATATCGGATTTTCTTCAAGAAGTCTCTCCTCTTGCCCCCCTCTCTCTGCCTTCAGAGCGCATTATCGATCTCAACATCACTAACAAAAGAATGTAAATATAGGGGAAAATATGCTCCCGTCAGTGCTGGAAAATAGAGAAAGGCACCAGACACCTGCCATCATTTTTAAGACAGTTTTCCTTGATAGAACATACAAAGCATAACATAAAAGGCTGACTCAGAAATGTGACCTGTGACTCTCCTTCTTGAAAAAGTAGTTCAGCACCACGAGAAGAAAACAAGCAACCCTGGGCCAATAAAGACCTGTAGATAAAACAACATAAAACATCCAAGAAATGAAGGAAGAAGCTAATTTTGAAAAAGATTTACTGCTGGAAATAGAAATAAGTTTCAAGCAAGATGTGATTTTTGCTTGAAAAATGAAAAAAAAGGTGGGGGGAGAAAACCCAGACTCTGGAACAAAACACGAAAGATTAAGGTAAGACACGTGAATGAAACCAAAAAGAAATGGACTGAATTACAAAAAAATTACGGATTTTTTTCAACTGTCCATTTTCAAAAGTGTAATTTAAAGCTACCTTAGGACCAACAACAAGGAAAGACAAACTCAGAAGTCAAATCAGTGATGTCAAGAACAGACTTCAAGAACTATACCACAGGGAGCACAAGAAGACAACAACATAGACTATAATGGATATTGAAGACAGAATAGGAAGCCAAGATATAGGTGTTTGTGGTTCCTGGAGTAATCAGAACAAATACCACAGGAGCAATTATTAAAGACATCATGTAAGAAAACTTTTCTGAGTTGAAGAAATACCTGATTCCCAGACAAAAAAAACAAAAAAACAAAAGCTCACTCTGTACTAGAAAACAAATGGAATGAAAACAGACACAGACACATAGATCCATGTATATGCACATATATAAATTACAGAAAACAGTCTTCTATTTACTTTCCAGTGAAACGTTTGAATTTTGAGGTCAAAGTAAGAAGATCGCTAGCATCCAATGAGGAAGGGAAAAGATACAGGCACCCAGGTTAGAAGACGGAAGAAAAATCAGGCTGGCCTTAGACTTGTAGTTGACAATGGAAGGAATAAACCAACCAGCTGCACAGCCCTGATGGTAAAGAATCTTGATATAGGAATTGTAACAAAGCAAGTTTTCTGTGAAGGTATGAGAGCTAAAAAGTGATGCGAAGAACCACTAAGAAAATGAACTTCATAAAAATATTATACAGTTGACCCTTAAGCAGCACCTATGGAGCTGAAAATCTGCATATAAATTTGACTTTCCCAAAACTTAACTACTTACTAATAGCCTACTGTCGACTGAAAGCCTTACTGATACCATCAACAGTCGATTAACACAGACTTTGTCTTTGAATCATATACTGTCTTCTTACAATAAAGTAAGCTACAGAAAAAGACATTGTTATTAAGAAAAGCATAGGGAAGAGAAAATACATTCACAGGAAAACATCTGCATATAAATGGATCTGCACAGTTCAAACCCATGTTGCTCAAGGGTTAACTGCATTTGAAGAAGCTCTCCAGTCAACCAAAAATTTAATTCAAAAAACAAGATATAGGAGCAGTTATGCTTTCATATACTTTATAATATGTAGTCAAACCAGAGAAACAGCAAACAACCGAATATAGTTAGAAAATGATACAGGTTATCTAGGTAATTCTTACAAGAAAATTTGTACCACATTTACAAAATAATAATCAGTTCAATCAAAATATTTAAAAGGAAAGGAGAATCCCAAAGGAGAACAAAAATGTGTTAATCTCGTCTCACACAAAGTATGGTCAAAAGCTTCTTGACATCGCCCTTACAGAAATACAGGTCATTTTTTTTCTCAAATGTAATTAGATAACTAAAAAATGAAACATTCTAACTTGAAAACTGGCAGAGGATAAGTCTTGTCACGCAAAATGGAAAATGGGAGAAACCTCAAGGAATCATAAAAGGAAAAAGAATAAACGATGCCAAAAATGAGAACAAGTAGAACAACGTTGAAGGCAGGTATTAATTCTCTTTCAAGAAGGAAAGGGTCTCAGGTGGAGTCATAAATTAAGAATGACCTCTATGCCACCTGCAAGAAAGCTCTAAAAGTGAAAAGAGGGGCGCCCGGGTGGCTCAGTCAGTTAAGCGTCCGACTTTGGCTCAGGTCATGATCTCACGGTCTGTAAGTTCAAACCCTGTGTCGGGCTCTGTGCTGACAGCTCAGAGCCTGGAGCCTCCTTCAGATCCTGAGTGTGTGTGTGTCTCTCTCTCTGCCCCTCCCCTGCTCATGCTCTATCTCTGTTTCTCAAAAATAAATAAACATTGAAAAAGAATTTTTCCTAAGTGAAAAGAAAGAGGACTGGGGCAAAGGAACACTAGGACACTACATATCGAAAAGCAATGTTAGGGGCACCTGGCTCGCTCAGTCAGTAGAGCATTTGACTCTTGACCTCAGGGTCGTGAGTTCAAGCCCCAGGTTGGGCATAGAGTTTATTTAAGGTAAATTAAAGTATTAAAAAATAAATATAATGGAACTAAAAAAAAAAAGAAAAGCGATACATGAAAATAAAATCAGAATTAAATATTTAACACATTAAACAGGAGTATTGGTTTTTACTGACAAGGGGTACATGCAAAAGAAATGCTAACTTCGTATGTGCCAAGCTAGATAACATAGGACAGAAACATGTAAAGAAAGATAAGCAGAGACTGAGAGTCATGCAATGGTGTTGTGAACGTGTACCCCACTGCCTTCCGTCTTTGGAAAAGTAAGCAGATGGAAATTTAATAAGAGTCTAGGGAAGCAGGGTAAAATAATAATAAGGCTCATCTTATGACTACATCAACCTGGTAATTACAGCATGCACCTTCTATATAGAGACCCGTGGAACATCAGCAGAAGTCAGTCACGTACGGAGACATCTAGGAAACCTGACTACACCTCAACATTCCATGATCACAACGCAGTGAACTTCAACGAGTAGACAGAAGCATAAACAATTCAAATAAACATGTACACTTACAAAACGTTCTTCGAAACAGGTGAGAGCCTAAGAAATGCTAAATTATGCAAACTGCAGATTGAGACCATAGAGATAAGGATCACATTATATATTAAAGTGTAGGCAGTCCACACTCCAGCAAATACCTTACATATTTTCATCATTAAGAAGATGCAATCCACTTAAAAGAGCAATCCACTCAAGAAATTAGAAAAGGGAAATACACCTAGGGAAAGCAAAATGAAGACAGAGCACACAAAAATAAATGACAGAAACGAACTCAAAATTTCAAATAGAAAAGATGTCAAAAGGTGGCCCTTGAAAATATCCAAAAAACAGACTAGACTTATTGCTCGTTAAGCTAACGTTCCAAAGAATTGATCAACTAAACCAAATTAAAAGGGAGTAGAATAAAACCAAAAATATTGAAGATATTTTTTAATTTTAAGAATATGTAAAAAAAAAAGAATATGTAAATTTGGCTCTGTGTTAATGAAATGTTAAATACAGAAATGGCAGATACCCTAGAAAAATTAAAATCTTTAGTATTAATTTGAGAAGTAAAAATCTTGATCAGGAAAATATTGTGTGTATTAAGCAGGGGCCAGGGGGGATGGGCTTTCATCCTGAGTTAAATAAGGACCTGAGTTTGGGGTGTCTGGGTGGCTCAGTCAGTTAAGCATCTGATCAGCTCAGCTCATGATCTCATAGTTCATGGGTTCGAGCCCCGTGGTCAGGCTCTGTGCTGACAGCTCAGAGCCTGGAGCCTGTTTCAGATTCTGTGTCTTGCTCTCTCCCTGCCCCTCCCCTGCTAACGCTCTGTGTGTATCTCTCTCTCTCTCTCTCTCTCTCTCTCTCTCTCTCACAAATCAATAAACATTAATAAAAAAAAAATAAGGACCTGAGTTAAATAACTTGGGGGACAAGTAATTTCAAAGCCCCCAGGCATGGACATGATATAGAGATTATACAGAGATTATGTATATAGAGATTATACATTATGCCATTCACAGCATCACTGGTTCAATAGAAAAAGTTATTACTGAAAATGCTAAAAAGACATTTAAAAAAATTGGGGTATTGAAGGGGGAAGGGGTGGGAAGGGGTGGGAAGCGGTGGGAAGGGGTATTGAAAATTAGAACAGAATACTACTTATTTGCCACAATAAATCTGTCTGCCATAAACCAATAGCCAACATCTTATTCAAAGTTAAAAGAGTCAATAATTAAATTCAGTAATGAAGTCAGTGTACCCGCTCTACCATTATTATTTAACATGACATTGGGATGTCCTAGAGGAAATGAAAGTTAAGAACGTTAAAATGTAGGAGGCAATATTTTCATTATTAGAAATGCTATGATCGCCTATTTAGACCATCTAAAGGAATTAGCTGAAAGACTACTACAACTCTGTGAGGTCAAGAAGATGGCCAGTTATTACAAGATGTATGTGTACACATGCACACAACAAGCATTTATATATATGATACACACACACACACACACACACACACACACACACACACACAGAGGGAGTTTTTGTATAAACCAGCAATGAGCTAAAAATAGGAGAGAAATAATGACCAAGTGCACAATTCTATAAAATCTCTAAGGAAAACTTAACAAGAACTGCTCAAGTCCTATGAAAATAGACAACACTTCACCGAGGGGCAAATACAAGTCTTGAAGGAGACTAACTACCCGGATGCAAACTTGCAAAAGTGTAACGACTTCAATTCTCTCCAGATTAATTTACAATCTGTGACCATTAAAATTTATTTGGAAAAGACGTTTTACAATCTGACCAAATTGGCCTTATGTTTACATGGAAGAATAAATAGGCTAAAAATAGCTAAGGACTCTTGGAAAAAGAAAGTTCTATGGAAGAATCCAAGACTGTACATGTTAAAAACTGATGAAAGCCATGGAACCAAACTAAAATGCAAAACCACAAAGATGGAGAGAACAGAATACAAAGCTCAGAAATATACCCAAGTTCATAAAAGGGCCTAGTCCATGATAAAGACGGTGTTTCCTACGAGTAGGGTAAAAGAGTATTAAATAAATGACGTGTGAAACTGATGAGCTCTTGGGCAAGATTCATCTGATCCTCATGCCTGAGATCACACATCAAAATAAGCTCTAAATATAAACTATGAGACAATAAAAAAACTAGAACAGATTATAGGTGAATATTCATCTGATCCTAGTGCATGGAAGGCTTTTCTAGGTCTACAAGAAAAAAAAAATATGTTGGACTACATACGTTTGGAATATATGTGAAGTTCACCGTGAATAAAATTCAAAGGAAAATATCAAAGTGGGAAAAATATTGTAACATCATGAACTAAGAGTTAACATCCTTATTCAAAATGAACACATATATAAGTAAAAAATATATGTCCTAATACAAAAAATAAGCAAAGAACATAATTGGTTTTAAAATATATGTATATAAAACAGAAAATGTATGAAAAAAAATGTCCAACCTCGCTCAAAACCACACACAAAAGAAAATTAAGACAAGATGTAATTTTGAACTTCTCAAATTGGCAAGATTTTTGATTTTGTGTTTTTATTACAGCACTTAGTGCTGTCCGAGAATGCAGACACATGGACATTCCTTTTCAAGGTTGATGAGTGCTAAAATATAGTACTTTAATAATAATGTATCAAAATCTTAAAAAGGCTCTTACTGTTTGAACCCACGGTTGCGGTTCTAAAGATTTATCCTAAAAAAACAATCAGAGATGTTCAAAAAAGATACATGTTCAAGGACATGTATAGCACAGTATATCACTAATGACTGCAAAAAATCTGGGGAATTAAATGCTCAACACATTAGATTACTTGTGTAAATCCTAGTATCTATAAGAGATGTAAAACTATATAGGCAATAAAATCATGCAATGTGGGATTGAAAATGGCCTAGCGACACGTTCCCCTTATATGGGCCAGTGGTACAATCAGCATGATGCCAGTTAGAAGAGGGTATATGACTAGAAATACGAAATATGTTCATGGTTATCTTACGAGTGATCTGCCTTTCACTTTTTTTTCCCCCTGTTTTTCCAGGTTTCTAAAATGAATATACACCATTTCTGTGATCAGGGAAACAATGGCACAGGATCTGGAGTCAGACTGCTTAGATTCAAATTCAAAGCTCTGTCATTCTGCAACCTTGGGCACACTGTTTATCCTCTCGGAGTCTCAACTTCCTCATCCATCAAATGGGACGAATAACAACAACTACCTCACGGGGTTGCTGTGACCATTGAATTTTACAATGTATGTAAAGTGTTTAGTATGGTATCTGGACCATGATAAGTACTCATTAAATATTAGTATTATTTTGACTTTAAAGCAAGAGTAGCCACCTCCAAACTTTTCCGACAGAAGCAATTTTGTCTGGGCTTATTCCTATGCCAAAGAAAAAGCAGAAATCGTCCATGGGTGTAGATTTAAAATGCTCATTATTCATATTCATTCCCTCTCTCCTCTCTCTCTGCCCCTGTCTCCCTCTTTCCCTTTCTCTCTCCCTCCCTCCTCTCTCTCCCTCCCCTTTTTCTCACCCCCTTCTCCCTTCCCCCACCTCTCTCTCTCTCTCTCTCTCTCTCACACACACACACACACACACACACACACACACACACACACACCAAGATTAAGATCCTCATGTCCTAGGATTCTGACAAGTTTGAGCAATAGTTAATACACAGCCTCAACAGAGATCATTTGAGCCCTGTGCGCAGTCCACCATGGCCAACCAAGGTCAAAAAAGATGGTTTTGATGAGGAAGCCAGATAATCTAGGAGAACAGAGGCTGCTGATAATCAGTTGGCCAATGTGTGGTCCCAGAAAAGGCTTTTACTCTCCGTGGCATAGACAGCCTTACAGCAGGGTGAACAAAGCACTGAGGGAAAGGCAGCTGGGCTGTGGAAGGAACCCCCAAAAGGGAGTAGGTACAGCCAGGTTCTAAGACGGCCACCCACGTCACCCGCCAGCCAAGCATAGAGTCCTGCAAGACTACGCTTCTCCTCACTGACCACAGAACTCTCAGGGGCCCCCCACAACATCTGAGGTTCTGTTAAAAAGGTGACAACGTCAGCTCCTAACCCTAGTTGTTTTATTTTTAACTTTAGAGCCAGCTCCTAGCTCCCAAAACAAGTCAAAGAAAATTAAAAGAAGAAATAAAGCATTCCGGGCACCCCTCATATTTATTTTGCTTTCCCCATCCGTGTTATTTTAGTGAATCTGGCAGAAAGTGACAAAATCTAGAAAGTGACAAATGAGCGCAGATTACAAGGCAGCACATGTTCAGGCAAGGTCATTAGATGCCATCAGAAATGGTCTAAGGACACATGCATTTAGAAGATAACACAGCTCAGCGGGTTATCTATAAATCGTTCTACTCAGAGTCCTGTCTGCTGCTCTCACACACCCGCTGTGGTCTCAGAGCCCGGACAACTGCACTAAACACGTCGTGGGAGGCTGGAGAAGGCAATATGGACAAAAAAGAATTTTTTTTTTTTTTTTTTTTTTTTTTTGCTGAATCTGAAATGTGGAAGGAATCTTTGCATACGTGAGACAGAGCCCTAAAAGGGGCCATAACTATTCGTTATAAAGGTATATTGGGGGAATTCAACAATTGATGATTCGATCATCTGAAAAGACGGAAAGATGCTCTTATGCAAAAAAAAAAAAAAAAAAAAAAAAGTCACATCAGCCTCAGGGACAGATGACAGAAGGCAGAAAAGGAGAGCCAGGACTAGGCTTTGGTGTCAGGTGCTCTGCCTTTGAATTCCAGCCCCCACCACTCACCAGCTGGGTGCACATGGGCAAGGGGTTTAAGATATCAGACCCTCCATTTTTAAAAGTGCTTAGAATGACAGTAGCAGTATCTGTCTCAAAGAGTTACTGGAATGATTCAGTCAGTCATTCACTCACTGTGTAATAATTGAGCCTTGAGATATGCCAGCCCAGTGCCAGACGCTGAGACAAGAGTGACTGAAGCAGGCACAGCCCCCACTTACATCAACTCTAAGCCTCTTAGATTTTAGTGGAAGAAGGGAGACAAAAAAAAAAACACATCCAAGTGCAATAGAGAAAAAAATTAAACCAGTTAAAGGAATGGAAAGCGATGGGGGTGTTTACAACCCCCTGAGAAGGGTTACTTCTCAGTTAAAGTGACATTTGAGCAAAGATCCGGATCAAGTAAGAGGGTGGTGAGTCATGAGGCCAGGGGGCGGACGGGGTGTGGGGGAGGAGGATCAAGTCAGGGGACCAGTAAGGCAAAGACCCTGAGGCGGGAACAGGCTTGCATGCGATGCGACATGTGTAAGTAGCTATAAGCTCAGAGCTTGCAAAAGCATGTGCCCTGATGATGACGGGGATGATGATGACGGCGGATGGTGGTGGGGTGGTCTCACAATGACATCCAAACAAGCAGAATACAAGGGATGTGAGAATGGGCACCACCCTTGTTAACAAAAGTAATAAAGTGACAAAGTTAGTACCGAATACAGGAAGTACTGATTAGGGTCTTGACTAATTTTCATTTATTAAAAACTACAGCTCTATTTTTAGGTATATCCGTCAATCTAACATCATTCGAGAAAAGCTTCTCTGAAAATTCTATTTCAGGAATGTAAATTATTTGAAATAAAAATATTCTGCATGCATGATTTGTTGGTTACCCAGCCGTCCTTCTGTTGGGTTTTAGTCTGCTAATCGTGTGTACGTGGAATTTTCAAGAGTTACTACGGAGGGTACTTAGAAATTTCATAGGAGCCTTTAAGTGGCAGAAAGAGCTGGTAGGTTTTCATTTCCACCTAAGCTCGGAGGGAAAAGGGTTTTAATGGATGTCTTTCTAGGCTTTCAGCCTTTTCTTAACTGTCTCGGGATGAAATTCTACTTTACTTGTTTAGTTATGCATATTTTCGGAATTTTACAAACAGAGTCATTCATATCGTATGAATTTTTCTTCAACCTACTTTTTCTTGGGGAAGGGGGGACTTAATATCAGGTTGTTGAAATTCACCTGGATTGTTCTACACACTTTTAGATCACTCATTTTCGTTGTTGTACAGTATTCTTTGATTATATCTCAATTTTCTTATCCATACTACTTTGATAAACATTTGGGTGGCTTGCTTGTATTTTCTTTCTAATGTTTATTTATTCTTGGGGGGGGAGGGGCAAAGAGAGCGGGAGACACAGAATCGGAAGCAGGCTCCAGGCTCTGAGCTGTCAGCACAGAGCCCGATGCGGGGCTCGAACTCACCAACCGCGAGATTATGACCCGAGCCAAAGTCGGATGCTTAACTGCCTGAGCCATCCAGGCACCCCTGGGTGTATTTTTTTTAAACCATTAGTAATATAAGCAAAGCTGTGATGGACGGCATGTATGTTTTCTGGTACATTTGTAAAGAAGTTCTTCTAGGGAATAAATTTAGAAGCAAAACTGCCGAGTCAGAGTAGAGCACATTTATCTTTACTGGATAATGTTCAACTGTTACCTAAATGTTTACACAAATTAACACTCCCCCCAGCAATACACACGCACGAAATGCCATTTCTCTTAGACCAAAATATCCCCTCTGACCCTGGGAATTCCAGATCTCAAATAACCCAAGTGCCCATCCATCCATTTATTGCCTTAGCCAATTCAAAACTGGTCTTTGAACAAATCCAGACTCGGAAGGAATGTCAGTTGTGTTGAATTTCTGGCTAACTCGTCACAATCAATTTGCACGCAAACAATTCCTTCACAAGAACCACCAATAAATAATCACACATTGCTGGAGCCATGATGTAAAAGAAAGATGTTTCAATAAAGCAGACAGGCTTAAAACTATTTTGGCTAGGGGCGCCTGGGTGGCTCAGTCGGTTAAGCGTCCGACTTCAGCTCAGGTCACGATCTCGCGGTCCGTGAGTTCGATCCCCACGTCGGGCTCTGGGCTGATGGCTCGGAGCCTGGAGCCTGCTTCCGATTCTGTGTCTCCCTCTCTCTCTGCCCCTCCCCCGTTCATGCTCTGTCTCTCTCTGTCTCAAAAATAAATAAAACGTTAAAAAAAAATTAAAACAAAACAAAACTACTTTGGCTACCTGAATTCATCTGAACCAAGCCAATAATCTAGATATTTGCCCCTAGCCTTCTGTTCCTTTTATTTCACGGCATTTTTAAGAATCTTTTTTTTAAGTTTATTTATTTATTTTGAGAGAGAGAAAGTATGAGCAGGGGGAGGGGCAGAGAGGGAGAGAGAGAATCCCAAGCAGGCTCTGTGCTGACAGCACAGAGCCTGACGTGAGGCTGGAACTCACGAACTGTGAGATCAAGACCTGAGCCGAAATCAAGAGTCAGAGGCTTAGCCGACTGAGCCACCAGGAGCCCCTATTCCATGACATTTTTATAACTAGATTTGTCCGATAAAAGGCATGTGTGCATTGCATTTTTGAGAACTAAGAGAAAAGTACTGGATTTACTCTCTTCAAAAATATAGCAGTCATGAATATACTAAAACCCACAGAATTGTACATTTTAAAGAGATGAATTTTAATAGTATGTGAATTATACCTCAATAAAGCTGTTCCTAAAAGTGCATCGGGGGGCGCCTGGGTGACTCAGTCTGTTGGGCGGCTGACTACAGCCTAGGTCATGATCTCACAGTCTGTGAGTTTGAGCCCCGCGTTGGTCTCTATCCTGAGAGCTCAGAGCCTGGAGCCTATTCTGTGTCTCCCTCTCTCTGCCCCTCCCCTGCTTGCTCTCTGTCTCTCTCTCTCAAAAATAATAAACAATAAAAAAAAAAAAAGTGCATCAGCTAAGCAAAATAAGCCAGACACAAAAGAACAAATCCTTTATGATTCCTTTATGTGAAGTACCTAAAATAGTCAAATTCATAGACACAGAAAGCAGAAGGTGGTTGCCAGGAGCGGGGGGGAGGAGAGAATAGGGAGTTAGCGTTTTCATGGGTACGGTTTCTATTTTGCAAAACCAAGAGTTCTGGAGACGGCTGGCGGGGATAGTATGAATGTGCTTAATGCCACTGAACTGGGCACTGAAAAATGGTTTAGCTGGTAAATTGTATGGTATGTGTAGTTTGCGCTAATATATATATATATATATGACACTAATATACCGATATGTACACAGCGTGTGTGTATCTCAGAGGTAGTGGGGGCTGTGTTTTGTTTCAGTCTTAGGTTATTGTTCAAGCAAAGACAAGGTTTCTTTTTTCATGAAGTCACACAGATCGCGCACCCCAGTCTGAGCTCTTTACCGCTTTCCTTATTTCTTCGAGCGATCCAGAATTTCGGCACACAGATGCTACGACACCATATAGTGTGGGTCAGAAGAAGATTGAAAAACAAAAACAAAAAAAACCACGTGAGTCTGAAGTTACTGCGCGTGTCGCAACCTTGACAATACGACTTTGCGGAAAACGAGGGCTTCCATTTAGCAGAATGTGCCCCGGTTCCGAAAATGCTAACGTAGCCCCAAGGGGATGCAGTCATACTTGCGACGTAACTTAAACTCCTGAATTTTTTGACTTCTGCAGGTTTACGTTCCTGCAGCTACACCCTTTTCTGCCAGTGACCCTCTGAGGCATCTCTTATCACTTGACATCATCTCCGCCGTGAAATGCTTGTTCTCGAGCAGCCTGAGGTTCGGAAGACACTTTCCAAAACGTTAAACAATAAAAACCGTCGACGGTCACTGGCAGCGGTGAAACAGGCGAGCCTCCTTCGATGCTGTCTCTGTGCCTAGAACCCCTTGCCCAGTCCTGCTTCCACGGGGATCCAGCGAGCTGTATCTCCCCCTTCTCTCCCAGCTCACCTTAATTTGCTTCTCTGGGATTCTGTAATGAAGGCGCTGTGACTACAGAAGCGGAGAAGAGAGTACTCTGCCCCCCGGGGGACAGGGAATGAGTGTTAATTTATGTCGGTAGGTCCCAAAATGGTAAACCGCGTGGATTACATTGTTACTGTATGTCTGTGCCATAACCTGCATCTGTCTTCCCGTCTTTAAGAACCTTCCAGGGCTCCTGATAAAGGATGACAGGCCAGGCTGGGAGAGGGGTGGGGGTGGGGGGCAGAGGATTTAAGGATGGCATATCTATCACTTACGTGGCACTGAGTCAGGCAGACAATGTGTGACTCATCAGGTTCCTGCTCAGAAGCCCACAGTCTCTCTGGGAGCTACTCATAATAGACCGTTTTTCAATCAGCACACGTTTATTCAGCAAATATTTACTGAAGACCTACTAAATGCCAGGCACTATGCCTGACATCAGGGACAAAAATAGGACTACGATGTGGTCTCCGTAGAGACAGATGGGTGGGGCTTCGTATCGAACCGTTTCATCGCACGACACGGCTGGTCAGAAGAGTGACTCTGCCCTCTCCAATACATACATACATGCACACATACAGAAGTAAGTAAAATGCACTGGGCACACATAAGGAACCCAGTCAGTGAGTGACCATTCTGGCCACGAAAGAACATATTTGGAAAGAACACAGCAATAGCTTGTGAGGCTTTCCTCTTCAGAACTATGGTTACCAAGCATTCCAGACACGCGAATGTTCCAACACCCATTGAGAGGCAAATGGGAGTTTGCCACCATGGAAGATTTGAATAGAAATAAGCGATTTTTAGTAAAGATCCAGAGATGGCACCTGTATTTCCCGTCTCGGAACAGACTTAACGAAGCCCTTTTTTATGTACGTCTGCCTCCCCGGACGGCCCCCATCCCCCAAAAAGACAGGGAGTGAGTTTCTAGCGCCCAGTTGCCCCCCCCCCTCCCCCCCGTGACAAGCACCATGCCACGGTGCACGTGGCAACAGCATTTTAAATTAGCTGGCTGCATATGATAGTCAAGTTGACATCTGCAACGCTGCTGGAATGGACAATTTAAGGACTGGATGATGAATATAATCCATAAGGCACCAATGAGTGCATTTAATTAATGAATCAAATCAACTCACGTAGACTGTCATGGGCTGAACTGTGTCCCCCCCACCCAAATGTATATGTCGGAAGTCTGAACTTGTCCAGTATCTCGGAAGGTGACTGTATTTGGAGATAGGACGTTTAAGGAGGTAATGAAGGTAAAATCTGGTCAAATGGGTGGGGTCCCAATCTAGTGTGACTGGTGTCTTTATAAGAGATCAGGACACACAGTCTGGAAAGGAAGCCCACATGAGCACAGAGGGAGAAGACGGGCGTCTCCAAGCCGAAGAGCGAGACCTCAGGAGGAACCAGTCTTGCTGACATCTTGATCTTGGACTCCCGGCCTCCGGAGCTGTGAGACATACATTTCTGCTGTTTAAGCCACTCAGTCTGTGCTACTCCGTTATGGCCGCCCTCACAGACAAGTATAGATACTAAGGACAGAGCTATGACCTTGCTCATGGTCGTTGTGGGAAAGACCCAAAAGGGTGAACGTGAAGTGGCAGAAAGAGTGCTAAGGACAGGAATCGGGAGCCCACAGAGCCACTTCTGGTTCGAGCCTGATCTCTTTCTTGACCACGCCCAGCTTTACTTCAGGTCTGCTTCCTCCTTTCTTCTTTTTAATGTTTGTTTATTTATTTTTGAGAGAGAGAGAGACAGAGACAGAGAGACAGCAGGGAAGGGGCAGAGAAAGAAGGAGACACAGAATCCCAAGCAGGCTTAGTGCTGTCAGTGCAGAGCCCAGCACGGGGCTCGAACTCACGAACTGTGAGATCATGACCTGAGCCGCAATCAAGTTGGACGCTTGACGGACTGAGCCACCCAGACGTGCCTCTCTGCTCCTTTTAAGATACAAGTGTAGATCTCAGGAGCACCCAGTTTCAGATGCTACTATGTAGTGAACTAGGTGCTGTTTTCTCAGATATGACAGAAACGACAGTGAAGTGTGTGTTTTTCCTTCACTACGTTCAGCCATGAAAGGAGGCTCCTCAAGGCTGGAGCCTTCCCAGCTGCTTCTTGAACCTTTCCCCCAGCATCAGCCAACATCGCTCCAACCAGAAGATCCTCTTTCGGCAAGCGTCCTACCCCAGAGGGGATCCCCGTGCGACTCAGCTCTGCTGGGCCACCCCAGCACCCGGGGGACATCAATTTGGAGGCAGTAGGTTGAAGTCACGTGAAGAAGTGACAAGAACAAGCAGAAAAACGTCTCTGCACCTTGTGTGAATGTTAGCGTGTGCCAGCCAGAAAAGACGTGCTTATTCTGAGCAAAGACCTTAATGAGCCCTACAAACAGAAATTACTGCAATGGGACAATAGGTATCTTAATTAATTCTTTTCTCCAGCAATCTTAGCACTAATGATTACGAAATCTTCCACAGCAGCACGGTAAAGACAAAGACACAATCACACACCCACGGGACAATCTCTGTAGACACACACTGGACTGTCTGTCCAGCAGCATTTGTTTTTCTAGAAACTGCTTATCCACACAGGTGGGAACAGTCCTGTTCATACTACATGACCCAAACCCCAGATACACTGTGGACTGTCGGTTGTGGTTTGGGGTTGGTTTTGTTTCGTAGCACAAAGGTCCAGCCCCCACCCTCCCCTACAATCCATGAGAGCCTCCCGGGTCCTTGGCCAAAGCCCCATTTGTCTGAAGCTGCCTCTGATGAGTTTCCCTTACTGGCCATAAAAAGAGTTCAAATTAGTAAAACCATACTTCAAAGACCAACAGAAAAGCAGTAACTTAAAAAAAAAAATAACAAAAACCTAAGGAAGCGTTTTTAAGGTTTATCAATGTCGCTTGCTTAGAGCCTTTGCAACCCCCTAGTAGAAAGGATCATTGAACAGGAAAAACTCCTGACCACTTATTCGACGTTACAAAGTTTAGGATGAGGATACATCCCGAGAGTGTGGCTGCCATGTTTCTCCCGCCACGTAAGCCCTGACCACTGACAGGATCACGGAGCTGAACGGGGCTTAGAACTCTTGCCTACCAAGGCGACCTCCTCCCAACCGTGGGCTTCTCCTCACGAGGTGCTCTCTCATTAATTCTTTCAACCAGCATCTGGGGACCCCTGTATTTTGTGACCCTCTTGCTGGGGGTCAGAAGCAAACAGGAGAAAAAGCCATATATGCCCTCAAGGAGAGTTCTTCCTAACGAAGGACACAAGTCATTGCTGCGAGGCCAATTGATAGAACCAGTCATGCCATCCAAAAACACACTTCACCTGCAGATAAAGAAACTTAAAGGTCTAAGTGGGTAGATGACAGTGTGGGCCAAACGTATGGACAAACTCACGGTGAAGTACTTTAGTAGGGTGATCAACAGGGGATTCGTTGGGGAACAGCTAACAGAAGCGATCACATCCAAGCAAAGGATGACATCGGAGCATAAAGGTGCAGAGAACCTAGTCCTGGGTACCAATCTAGAACCTTCCTTACCACAGCACTTCACGTTCATCTGTAAGTCCGCACTTGAGAGCATTCTGACATTCGAGGCATGCATTATTAAAAATGAGCTTCCTGAGTAGTAAACTAACATTTGAAGAGTTCACGAAACCACAAACACTAGACTATGGAGGAAAGAGATAATGACACTTGTCACAAGATATTAAGAAGACGCGGCAATAAAAGGAATCTGTTCACAGAGAGAATGATTCTAAATACAAAATGGTCAGATTGATACTTAGAAGTGTGGCTATTAATAGAAATAATATTAGAGAGGTTTCATTATGTAAATGGCTTATATGGCTGCCAGAAATGTACCGGGTAGTAATTTGCATTTTTTTTTTTTTTTTGCTGTAACAGAAATTTCAAGGATTTCTTTCGCTGAATTATGAGGGACCCTTTCGCCGGTAGGCCACAGCTTGTGTAACCACAGTAAAAAAAGACCACCTGTGCTCTTAGTTGCTCTTAGATAATAATACATGCTCTTAGAAACGAATAATAATTAGGTACTTTTATGTGCCAGGCACTGTGCTGACTGCTCTATGGGCAGCAATCCTATGAGACACAATGATTCTCCCCATTGTACCTGTCAAAGAGAGGAGGCTTGCAGCAACCTGTCCAGAGTGTCGCAATTAGCAAGTGATGGATGTTGGATCTGAACTTTGTCTCTCTGACCCCAAGCCCGCGACTCCTCCCACTGCCATGGACAGCAATCGCCCAAGATCTGGCAGCGTCGTGAGCATAGTGCTTCATACAGAGACCTTCGAGGTAGAAAGAGGTCTAGAAAGGTGGCCACTTCCGGTCACCCCTGGTCACAAATCTCAGTATCTGCTCCCACTCAACAGCACCCATGTTTGCCACCTGAGACCCCTGGATATTGGTGCCGCATTCTGGGCAGCTCCTGCTATGGCACAGACCACAGGTGTCACAGGTCCAAAGCTAAATCCTCCCAGTTCCCCCCCACCCCCCCGCCGTCCGCTCCACATAGGCCCCGGAGCTACATGCTTCTCCCCACCACCTCTCGTTGAGATCCTTGGCTTCACGATCCCCATTTCTGCGGGACTCTCCCTTCTTAATTTCTCGGTCATTCAACTCAGTGACCTGAAATCCCAAGGTGATGGTAAAATGCTCATCTTAGCCACAAAACTTCATTAGAAGGGCTAATCAATAACAGTTTTGTTTCAGATACATCTATCTATCCCCCGTACACACCCTTTGAGGAATTTTTCAATTTGCCATAAAATAACTAAAAATCGAGCATCAGAAGGAAACAGGAAGGGAAGTTCAAAAATAACCAGTTCATGCTTGAAAATCGAGTGTGAGTTTAATGACAGGCACGGCTGGTTTAGAATCCTCGTTCTCTTACTCTTCTTAGCCTTTGTCTTGCATCGTCTGTAAATCAAAAGCAATAGTGTTCATCTCCTGGGTGTGATGAGGTTTAAATGGGAGGCCATAAGCAGTGCTCCTAACGGGGGGTCCGGCACAAGGTAAAGTTCCTTTCTCTTCTACCCTTTGGTCGACGAGGAGGGGACTATGGGCCCTGCCTCCCCACATAACCGCCTGCCACTGGCCCGTGTTCCACAGGCTGGAGACACTCTTCCTGGGGCAGCGAGAGAGGCACTGAGTCAGTCTCGCCACCTCTTCGGGGTGACACTGCAAAGTTTGCTCATCCGTCGAAACCTCCCCACAGAGCCGTAAATGAGGAGTTGCTGTGGCAATATGCACGAGAGCCTGATAAATTAAGATAGGAGGTAAGCACGAGGTAACTCTAGCATTTCCTGGAGATCGGTGGGCAGAAGGGAGACAGGAAGTCCTTGCTCTCCAGAGTTCTGATCTGAATGCCTAGAGGCAAGAGTCTTGTCAACGACCCGGAACCACGGAACCACGGAACCACGGAACTTTCTCGGGGTCATGCTACCAAGCAGAGCAAGACTCCATAATGAAGCCCAGGGATGAGGGGTGGGGAGGCGGCAAGGGTCCCGCAGGTGGAGGGGGCCCTCACTGCTGCTGCATCCACAGAGCTCCAAAAGGCAGGAGGGGCTTTAAGGAAAAAGACAAAAAACTAGAGTTGCCATGTCAACACTAGAGTTTCACAAACAGCGACCTGGACAGAAACTAGAAAATGTAAAATTGCTCAACAGTCTAACAATCTGAAGGTCAAAGAAAAGCGTGTTTTTCAAAAAGGGGGAAACAGATGAGGAATGTAAATACATTAAGTACTCATGTTTATTCTTTATTTTTATGATTTTTATTTTTTTAATAGAACGTATCGTCAAGTTGGCTAACATAAGGTGTATATACTGTGTGCTCTGGGTTTTGGGGTAGATTCCCGTGGTTCCTCGCTTACCTACAACCCCCAGTGCTCATCCCAACAAGTGCCCTCCTCAGTGCCCATCACCCTTTCTCCCCCTCCCCTGCCCCTCCCCCATCAACTCTTAGTTTGTTCTCTGTATTTAAGAATCTCTTATGGTTTGCCTGAATCTCTCATTGATATAGAATCATCTTATAAAGAAACTTTTAAAGAGGCACGTATAACCCGCTAACTTGACCGCTTCGTAAGATTTTCTCGTTTGACAGATTCCGGGATCTAAGGCACGGCCATAAATCTTTTCCAAACAAGGAAGACTACAAATAAAGTAATCAGTCAATTAATTAATTCGACACACAAACCAGCCATTGACAAGCCTGGAGAAATCCCTCCCCACGTCGTCTTTGTTTCTTTTCAAGGTTTGGAGGGGAAAACCGTTGAAACAAACATGACCTACCACCCACACAATTCCTCATTTTAGTGTTTTCTCCCCAAGCACCCACAAATCCAGGTCACCCCGGTTTGCTTCCAGTTCTGGCCCAAGTTCAAATCTCTTACTTGACGCCTACCACCTGGAGCCCTGGAGGAGCCACCACTGCCTATGTGTGTTTGCCAACAAGATGTTGCTACACACCCCTCCCCGAGAGGCACCTGCCACCCTCAGTGTGTAATGTGGCTTCCAGGGCAAGGCAGACGTGTCCGAAAAGACAAACATCCCAAGCTGCCCGTGGCGGGGAGGGGGGTTAGAGCAAATATGTCTGAGCAACTTCAAGTGACTATAGACCTAAGACCTGAAGCTAATTAATGGAAATCCGAGCAAAGACGGTGACAGCTCAAGGCAGGAGTGTGAGGCTCGTGTCATTTGGTAAAGAGAAGCCAAGAAGAAATCTCCTAAGGGCAGGACATTAACACCTGCACCTTACTTCCTTTGCAGACTTACACGTTTCTGTTAGAAACACGTCTCGACACTCCGGAGGGATTTTATAAGGTGTGGACCTGCTACTAATTACAGCAATGCCTACACCACAGCTAACAAAACAGCTCCTCGCTCTGCTCGTTTGATTCTGATCACACGCAGGGATGTTCTTCCCTCCAACCGAACGGACCTGTTCGCCGTCTGCCTTCTTTACCTTCGATCCTCACAGGCAATCACCTCTAGCTTGAAATGCCCTTTTGCCTTCACATCACACCATCGTGACACTTGCCTTCCTACAAAACACCGTTGAAACCACTCTCTCATTTAACCCCATCTAAACTAACCCGGACTCGTTCTGGCATCCGCGCCAGACTTCGCACTCCGCACTAACAAAGATCGCTCTTAGTGAAAAAGTTAACCCTGCACACGTAACTACACCTGTAACTCGGCCCCAGTCATTTCTCCTTCCTGGGCCTCAGTTCTGTCATCCGTAGAGCGTAGATAATAATGATCCCCAATCTCTTAGAGTTGGGAGGATCAGACGTTTGTTTTTCATCGCTGTGTTATGTTTGCAGACACGCACATTTAGTGCGTATGAAGTGCTTCTTAGCCCAGTACTTGGCTACACGGTAAGCACTCAGAAAATGTCTAATGCTTGCATTCGCACGCTATTATTACTGTCTTGTGCTTACAGCCGCACTGGTCCGATAAACTCTCGGGAGAAGGAACTATTCTCACACGCTGCCCAGAAATTGAGGATGTGACCAAGTTCGGTGTTAACTAAACAACAACACAGCAACCTGGCAAGGATTCCCGGCTCTTCACGTTCAACCTACTCTGTTGACTACAAAGGTGCACCCGCACGTTGTGAGCGCAGACAAAAAACAAACACAATCGTGTCTGATTCTCGAAGCGGGACAGTTCGCAGACAAAGAATTTCAGCGGGGCTTCGGCATGAGGAAGGTAATCTCCCGAGGCCCATGAGCACCTCCAGAAGCATCCTGAAGGGACAAATGAAGGCGAGGTGAGAATGTGAGGGGTGAGGAGGCAAGGAGGCCAGCACAGCCTCAACTGCAAAGCCTCCTGCACGGAGGGAAGGGTGAGGAGCACGGGCCACGCAAAGGGAAACAGGGCTCCCTGGGAGATGTGGTGCAAGTCAGTTGCCCAGGGCTCAACCCTAACCTCAAGCAGCGCTCAGTTCCTCCAGTAAAAGTCACTTGCCCATGGACACAGATGCACACCTGAATTCACACCAGGGCTATTTCCCCCTTGCGTGCCAGACCCCCATTTACATACCTGCCCCCTTCCACCTGTTGTGCGTCTGTTCTTATCCTTCTCGTTTCCCATGTAAATCTGATGTCGCTTAATCCTCAGATACAGAATGGCACTGGTGAAGGGAACCTCCAAGGATGATCCAGGCTACTGCCCTCCTCTCGCAGAGGAGGGAACTGTTCCAGAAAGGTTAGTAACTTTCCAAAGGTCACAAAATTTGTGGTATGGCAAAAACTGAAACCTAGATGGTGACCACGCCCTCTTCCCGAAGCAAGGGCGTTTCTAACTCTACATCATTCCATCTGCTTCCTTCTCCCCCTTCCGGGCCCTCTACTGTGCCTAAGTCACCTAGATAAGTTTTGTTGTCAAACAGGCCATTGGAACAGGCCTCCTTTTTCAGGTAGGACAAAATATATTTGGCTATTTTGCGCTCTGTGGTCACTCTGCTCTGCATCATGCATGGGGACCTTCTGTCTACACCGACTGTCATTCACCCTTAACGGTCTATGACATCACACCTCCTTATGATATTTGACTCAGAAAAAATTTAAATGGCTCATGAATATCATTAATTAATTTAAAACCATTTTAGAGGCAAATACTTTATTCTTCTCTTTAAAAAAAAAATGGGCTTTGTTTAATTGGAGTCTCTTCTTCCCAGGTCATGGCAGTGCTATTTCAGAAGGAAACGTCATCATAGCTTGAATACCAGGTACATTTAAAACAAATAATCCAAACCAAATTAGCTTTTATGCCTAACAATAGACTGGGAATCATAAAACAACTCTTTGGGAGAGGAGGAAAGAAATTAATTTTCTGCACTAGGAATCAACAGCTGTTTGTCAAATCAAAGTCACCCGTAACAAGTGACTCCTTAGCAAGGAAAATTATTTACCTTCAAATAACCATGTCAAGCTAGGGGAAAAAAAAACGTTTCACAAAATAGCCACTAAATTCCTTCTTCTTTACGTGGCACAGGGAGAAGGTCAGAAGCTATGCAGTTCTACTGTACTATATTCCTAAGAAACTCTGATATACCGTCCACCGCTCCAGGCAGACAGCAAGTTGGGGGAAGGGAGATTCCCAGGAATATGTGAATCATAACTGTTAGTCATCGCTTCGGGAAATTTAGGACATAATCACTATCAGTTAAACATATTATTTATTTGCTAAATGTCCAAGATACAAATTTCCTAGGAAACAACTGGTATGATACCAGAGGCTCTACATAGACCGTTAATGTTCCTGTTTTGCGAGCTGGCACATTTGGGGGGAATTTCACAAGTAACATGAAAGAGAAGTGAATTTATGTAATTACCATATGGACAGGCATGGTTTCTACATACGCTTAATCAGGGGCGGATCCAATGTGTGGGGTCTGAAGCTTATAAAGTTAGGCAAGCAACGGGAGAGAGTATTGGTGGGGTGAGTATCTTTAAGAAAGAGTTCACAAAAATTACCAACCTAGAATTCAACCCCAGGCCCTAGGAAGGGCCTGTGTGGGCTGAAGCGTCGCTAGCTCTGAGACAAGTGTGGCTGGTCCGTGACACGATCAGGCGCAGGCACACATCACGAGGGTGGGGCCACTGCCAATGGCCAACATCTACATAATTCCCTACAGTCCTCTGACACTATACTGAATACCTATGTGCACATTTTTGCTGAGCTCAAGTAGGTAAACAGAAAGGTTTGCACATGATGGTTTAGATGAGCTATTAAACGAATCTCAGTATGTGGTTTTACTCCCTTGTCAGGAAAACCTCTTGTCCCACAGTAATTTCTTAAGCACCGATGCCTCATCTGTGGAAACCCATCGAAGGGTTCCTAAGAGAGTGTCTCGGGTCAGCATCGCAGTGCAACTCACCTCAGCGGTTCGACTTCAGTGTGGCCGAGGTGGGGAAGGACAGCGTGGAGCGGTCCAGCACAGCGCCCCTGAACTGAATGGCCTTAGGTCTGGGTTCAGTCAGAGCCGGGGAAAGGGCCTTCTGCAACATGATGTTCTGCCTCGCCCCACACCAGGTCTCCAGTGCAGGGAGAGCACCCCAGTACCTCTTAATCACGGCCAGACAAAATGAGAAGGGAGAGGACTCTCTGAGCACCTCAACACTGAATCAATCCGTGGAGCGTTTCACGAGAAGAAAAAGATGTGCCATGACAGAAGATTCGAGCATCACCGGCTTCTGGGATCTGAAGCACATTTCTACCTTAGCACAGCAGAAAGTCATTACTGTTCCATTAACTTTCAGGAAGCAGATTAGACCTTTCTGGGCTTTCTTGCTGAAGGCTCTTGGAGCCCCAGGGTGCCAGAGAAGTGTGGCTTAGCCCAGGAGCAGCAATCCCCAGAATAGAAAACTGAAAATAACACATTCACTCTGACACGCCAACCCACTACTTTTAATTGTGGCTCATTAAAGATGTAAATAGAAGAAGACTTATGTTCACCTCTACTACAATTTCACTGCTGCAGTAAAATTACAACGCTTCTGTTTCTATGCAGAAAGGAATACTTCTGCTTTGTGCAACATCACGGCAAGCAGAGGGCTGTGATTCACCCGTTTTCCAACGGCAGTCATCACATGTTTCGGCTGGCTGTTGGACAGAGGCAAGGAGACGGGAGTGATTGACTTAAAAATCAGCGAAAAGAAGAATAAAAGACAAGTCAGTCTACAGATGGTGGCTGGCAAATTCCGAATTCTTCCTAGGAGGCATTACAGACACGCAAGCCTGCCTGTCGAAATTCTGCAGGGAATTCAGGCTGAAGAGGGGCAACACCCGAGTAAGGGGGAATCAATTCCAAAGAGGAATGCCTCTGAGGCATCTAATTTTTGTTTCACCAACATTATTTTCTCCCACTGCTCATGAAAAATTTTTCTACGTCTTCTGTTTACTCCTACTCCTTGTTTTCAGCTGAAGTATGCTCAACATACAATGTATCCATTTCAGGTGTACGACATATTGATTCGACGGTTCTACACATCACTCAGGGCTCACCATGACGAGTGTGGTCACCATCTGTCACCACACAATGTGATTACGATAGTATTGGCTACGTCCCCTATGCTGCACTTTTCAATCTCTGTGACTTACTTATTTTATAACTGAAAGCTTATTGCTTACTCATATTCTTATAGGACCTAGCTTCCTATATTAGAATGAGAATTATATCTTAATGATAATTATGAATGCAATAAGGCATTAAAAGTGAATGCATGAGACAAGTTTATTTGAAACACTGTTAAAAATAAATTAAGGGCCAGACACAAAAAGACACATACTGTGTAATTCCAGGTGTATGTGGGAGCTAAGATAGGCAAACTTGTCAAGGTAGAAAGTAAAGTGGAGGTGACTAGGAGCTGAGGAGAGAAAGGAATGGGGAGTTGGTGTTTAATAGGCTCAGTCAGTTAAGCATCCGACTTTGGCTGAGGCCATGATCTCGCGGTTCACGGGTTCGAGCCCCGCGTCGGGCTCTGTGCTGACAGCTCAGAGCCTGAAGCCTGTTTCAGATTCTGTGTGTGTGTGTGTGTGTGTGTGTGTGTGTGTGTGTGTGCCCCTCCCCTGCTCTCACTCTTTCTCCATCTCAAAAATAAACATTAAAAAAAATGTTTAAGCAATTAAAAATATATCCTTAAAACTCAAATTAAGGACACTTTGAAAGTGGGGTGTTGGGGTGGCTAGGTCTCTGAGACAGAGTACCGTTAGCTCGCTGCCTCTCCCAAGTGGATGAAGGCATTGCCAGGCAATCCCCATGGGGATGCTCACCGGGAAAACAGAGAAAACCCTGTCCATTCCTGCAAAGGGGACACAGCAGCAGGTGAGCTAACTCCTGATCTTTGGTACCAGTGTTAGGTGTCAAGTGTTTACAAGTCCTGATTCAAACGCATTAAGCACATCTGATGTTTTGGAGAATCTTACTGAAGATTAATTTCATGGAGCAGATAACCACTCCAAACCTTGTCAAGCTAGGTTTTGGATTTGGGCTGCATTTACATAATGTGTGCCTGTAGGTTCACAGACCATGACCTTTGATTGTTGGACTTAAACTTCCCCTTTCAGTAAATGTCACTGCAAATTCCCGGCAGCATTTGAAAGCACATGCTGTCTGCCTGTTGCTGAGTGTTTTCTAGTATAATAAATTTGGTGTCAATCAAATGGAAGAAGCAAAGTGCTTCCCTTAAATATCCAGGGTGCTTGCAACGTACTCACCCCCAGACTCTGTTTTACGTGAAGGGTGACTTCACTCTGCGTGGTACCCCACACAGGATGCCGGGCTCTTCCAAGTGGATAATTTGATGGGTTCCTAGAAATGGCCACCTGCCAGCCGCATCATTTAGAAGGATACTGGTCCTGAAGAAGCTGAAAATAATTTCTTTCCCATCAACTTCTTCCAAGTAGATTAGGTCCTTGTGGGCTTTCGTTTCTCTGAAATCAACAGAGTGCTAGCAAAGTGGTCTTAAACCAGTGGCGGGGGTGGGGGGGGGGGGGAAGCGTCGAGCCGATTGGAAATCAGAAGTGGTTTGACAGGCAGCAGTGAAGACAGAGTACAGGCAAGGGGATCAGGGAGTCCAGGATTCAAATCCCAGCTTTGGTTCCTACAAGCTGTGTGACCGTCTTCAGCACCAATAACTCATCCACCATGATAACATATAATTTAAATGTAAAAGTCATACTCATTATCGTTAAGATATTTTGTGAGGATCAGAGGAGAAGAAACACGTAAGGGCACAAAGGAAATAGTTTATTAACTCTCTCTTCTTAGCTTCCTCTTTAAAAGGGAAAATGTACCAGAAGGGCCTCCTAAGTTTTGTTGAGGAAGCTTTTAAAATAGACTCTGGGGCACCTGGGTGGCTCAGCTGGTTAAGCGGCCGACTTCGACTCAGGTTGTGATCTCTCGGTTCGGGAGTTCGAGCCCCGCATCGGACTCTGCTGACAGTTCAGAGCCTGGAGCCTGCTTGGGATTCCTGTGTCTCCCTCTCTCTCTGCCCTTCCCCAGTTGGTGTTCTGTCTCTCAAAAAAATGAATAATGGTAAAAAACAAATAAATAAAATAGACTCCACCAGTGTTTATGGGGTCTCCACCACGCTGACGGTCAGCGACACTCCTTGAGGGAACATGTGGCGGTGTGAGACCTGTCTTTAACTACGGGGAACTTCGAGGCTATCAGAGCAGGTGAGTAAATCGGTGCCAAGTCTGATCATGACCTTCTCCTGTTCCACAACCTTCAATGAATGGCTCTCCACCACTTAAGATCAAATTCCAACCCTGAGTATGGGATTAAACCCACTGTTTTCACCTGTAAAATGGGGCTGTGTTGCAGGGAGTTACAAAGCACACTCACAGAATCTGCTGTAAGGCAGCTGCTCCATTAAGAGTTCACGCTAATCATTATTATTACCGTCTTTATTCAAGCAGCCCCGCTCCTCCCCAATCTCTCATCGTTCTCTCTCACCCACCTCACACGGGGCCCGAGCCGGTCCACGACGTGCCCTCTTCCTTCTCCTCGCTTTCGTTCCTCACCCTCCTACCGTTCGGGATCCTAGCCATATTTCAAAGTCTAGCTCCAAACCCCTCCGCCACGTCCTCACCACTTTATAGCTGGACCAGCCGTCTCATCCCTTTGCGTTCCCACAGCGTTTGCTCACCCTCCCGGACCGGGCTCTGTCACACACTGCGCCTTCCCTAACAGAGCAAAGACGCATGAATTCAGTTGGGAGGAAGGCACCAAGAATAAAGGCTGGAAAATTTTTATTACAAACTGAGCAACAGTCTAACTGGATACCATGAAAGTAACAGACCATAACAGCTAACGTTGTGTGTGTGTGTGTGTGTGTGTGTGTGTGTGTGTGTGTGTATTTAATGGAAGTGTAGTTGACGTACATTGATATACCTGTTTCAGATACACATATTTCCTGGTGCATCTTCTAAACAGCCAAATGGTCAGGCTTTTAAATGAATACAAAGCAGGCATCTGGGCAGCTCAGTCACTTAAACACCCGACCTTGGCTCAGGTCACGATCTCATGGTTCGTGAGTTCGAGCCCCACGTTGGGCTCTCTGCTGTCGGCAAGGAGCCCACTTCAGATCCTCTGTCTCCCTCTCTCTCTGTCCCTCCCCCACTCCCCCCCTCAAAAATAAAGAGACATTAAAAAAATAAAATAAAGGGACGCCTGGGTGGCTCAGTCGGTTAAGGGGCCGACTTCGGCTCAGGTCATGATCTCGCGGTTCATGAGTTCGAGCCCCGCATTGGGCTCTGTGCTGACAGCTCGGAGCCTGGAGCCTGTCTCAGATTCTGTGTCTCCCTCTCTCTCACCCTCCTCCGTTCATGCTCTGTCTCTCTCTGTCTCAAAAATAAATAAACGTTAAAAAATTTATTAAAAAAATAAATAAATAAAATAAAATAAAATAAAATAAAATAAAAACAAATGAATGCAAGGCTCAGAACAGAAAAATAACAAATTCAGCGAAGGTTCTTCACTGTGCAGAACAGACAAAGATCAACTTCTAGGAGATGCTGCAAAGTGATACGGTATTTAAGGTTTTGTTAGTCAGTCAATCAGCACATGTTGTTGGCTGATCAATTTCTAAATTCGTTATTCCAACAGTGGTTCAACGTTTGTCATAATTTCACAGGCAAGCAAACTGAAGGTCAGGTAGGAATATCACGCAGAAAAAGTGGCAAATCTTAAACTGAAATTCTCTATCCTGACTTACTGACGCTAACCAAAACATTAATAGGAAAAATATATATGGCATGTATAATATATATTATAAAATAATATACACTATTAAACAGCCTTCCCCTAATGTCAAAATATTGCTTAAAAAGATGTGTAACATGCCTCGCACATTGATCTCCATTAAATACCATTCTGAATTCCTTGCTCACAAGTGCAAATGATGATTTTTTTTAGTGGCATTTTTAACATGTGATATTAAAAAACCTCCTCCTCCCTTTGCAAAGGAACTTTTGAGGATGCCAAATTAATTTTGGAGATGACTTTTCATTTTGTTTCAGCCAAGATATTTTTTTCTCCTTTGCAATTTTAACCAAACAGAATTCTTAGAAACGAAAAAATAGTAACAAGTATATTTCTAGAGTAGAATAGCCTTTCAGAATTGAAAATGTTATATCAATCCTTTAATGTTACCCAGTCTTGGCTTTTTCAATCCCCTTCAGGAAAAAATACCACATATTCATATTATGTTGCCAATACTGGATGTGTCATTTCTGTGGATTTCTGATTTGGCCGATATGATTTTTTCATGACATAGAACAGTAAAAAGCAATTTCTAGTAACTTCACAAATATGGCTCCTGAGGAGCTGAAGTGATTCTACCTGATGTTAGAATTTTCAAATACCAAAGATTCACTCTACTGGTTTACTTAAAATGGTATGATGCCGAGTCCAGTGACTTTTGTAAAGATCGTTTAACCTAAAACATCAACTTTTTATAATTTTTACAACACCGTAATTAGCACTGAGATGATCTGAAACATTTTAAATCTTACTTGAAGGATTACTTGTCTATTTTTTTTTTTAGTAGGTTTCACGCCCTGCACGGAGACCAACCGGGAGCTTGACCTCACGACCCCAAGACCCGAGCTGAGATCAAGAGTCAGACTTCAACGACTCAGCCACCCAGGCACCCCCTACTTGTATACTTCTAAATGAGTTGTCTCTTTTTACCTTTGGTAAATATTTATTAAGCCATACTGTGCACAGGAATGGATTCACTACTTAGAATACAAGGTTTAAAATAGACCGATCTCCACCCTTGTGGGTCATCCACAGAGATGGCTGCAAAATCAAAGAACTGCCATCCACAGAGCTCACACAGGAAGAGAGGACATTCCCATCGGGCATCAGTGAATGATGTTCACTGGGGAGAGAAACAGAATTTCAGGCAGAAGAATCAACATGAAAAAGTCATGGCTGCTAAAGTACGCAGTATATTTAGAAAGGCAAGAAGTGTCATGTGGGGAGATGGGAGGGAGGGACGAGATTTCGATGGTGACTTGGTAATGAATTCCCAGGGATCTTGAATGTCATGCAGTTAAGTCACCATTTTATCTTGTAGGGAAAGGGAAGCTAACAAAATCCTTTAAATCTTTCCTTTTACTTCATCATATTCATTCATTGTGATGGAAAACACCAGAGGAGTATTATTTCTAAAGACAAGTACCAACTGCTCTAATCCTACCAACATCTTAATTTTTGCTTTCCTTACTTCCAGGCTTTGTTGACAGGCACAGGCACACATTTCATCATGATTTTGTAATCAATGCGCATCGACATGTAATCGATCATAAACACAAGTTTGAAGTCTGAGTTCGATCCTTAACATGAAAGGATCCATACTTGCGCAGGCTGTCAAGGGTTTTAGGAATGAGAGTGATTCAACCAGACCCTTATCTTTGGGAAGGAAAGTCTCAAAACAGTAGGGTGAATGGAATACAGGAAGAAAGACCTAAGGCAAATATAGTCTCTGGGCAGTGCCTGCAGCGGTCGGGCAAGCGATGGTAACGACAGCAACAGAACAAGAGCAGAGGAATGGAGAAGAGTGGGAAGACCGTGAAGTAATAAGCAAGAGGTAAAACTCTAGCAGGTGGTCAAGGGCCGAAGCGTTGGAAGAGGAGATGGCGTCCAGCATCAATGACTGGCTGGTCGCTGATCCCGTTTCTTTAAACAAGGAACCCATAAAGGGAGACGGGGCAGAGACAGGAGGGGGTGTAGACTCAAGTTGGAGGTACCTATGACACCAACCAGAGCCATCCGGGAGGAAGTTGGAAGCCAATGGTCTTAAACTCCAGGGAGGAAGAGAGAGCAACGTTAGTCATTAGAGTGGAATGGATAATGAAGCCACGATGTGATGACGCCTTCAGGGAAAGCATGTGCAGTAAGGAACTCTGATGAGTTTCTTTTCAGTTTTCACGCCAACCGTGTGCAAATGTGGCAGTTTAATCCTAATTTCTTTTGATGCACCGCAAACACCTCCTTTCAAAGCTTTCAAACTGTCACCAAGGAAGGGTACTTTCCAAGTTAATCACCATCTGTTTTGATGATGCCTATTATAAGGCAATTCACTGCATTTCCTGAACTGGTGTGGTAACACTCAGTTACACAAAACCACACCGCTTCTCTGAAGGACTGGTACAATGAGCCCATGATAGTTATCAGCCAGAAGAGAGGGTTATAATACATCACCCGGAAGGCATGCTTAGTACTGCTTTACAGAGAACATCAGCTTGGGTGCATGACGGCTGTCTAACTTCTCTAGGCTAGAAAGCCTTTAAAGAGCTTTCCAGTGATGGTCTTCAGGGAGGGTACTGGACTGACTGTTCCCTGTTTATATCTGCCTTGCAAGAGCAGCGCCGATGATTTAGGAAGCCATTTGGAAAATCTGCAGTTCCCGAGAATGCCTCGTGGTAAACAACACAAGTGATGTAGTCAAACGTTCTTTTAGAACCAGCGCTCCTCTTTCCCAACCACGGATGACTACTCATCAGGAAAAATTCCACGCACTGTTAAGGACCTCCAAAATAGCAATGCCTTTGGTAGTTCACTAAAATTGTATGTCTTATAATTTCTTTAATTTTGCCCCTCGTCATTCCTCCACTTTAAAACCTTTAATGAAGTCTCAAGACACTGATGTCAACACCTGCATGTTTCTCTCCCGTGACTGACGGCCTGTGCACCTGGCTCCTGCATCACAGAGGCAGGCTTCACCCCCACTGAACCGGAAGAGGCTACAGAGAGGACATCTAGGCAGATTTCGACCAAGCACGTGAGCCAAAGCCTCTTTTGCTCTCAGTATTGCTTCGGAAACCTGTGCTCTCTTTTCTCCCCTTAGCTGAAAATGAGGAAAAAACCCCATTCCCAACCCATCCTGTTATACCTTCTTGCTCTCCAAACCCCCCATCAGCAAAATTATTCAGACACGTGGGAGAAGACGCTTCCTGTCACTGCGCCTGAATGTGCCTTGCAACACAAATGTAATTCAAGATTGGCACAACTTCTCTTAAGTAACAGTGTGTGTGACTAAGCAAGAGTGAAAACATACAAAAAGTTGCAAAAAAAAAAAAAAGGTTTGGGGCACCTGGGTGGCTCAGTCGGTTGAGCGTCCGACTCTTGATCTCGGCTCAGGTCACGATCTCACGGTGTGTGCGTTCAAGCCTCACGTCGGGCTCTGCGCTGACAGCGTGGAGCCTTCTTGGGATTCTTCTCTCCCTCCCTCTCTACACCCCCTCTCAAAATAAGTAAATAAAGCTTAAAACATATTAAAGAAAATGCTAAAAAAAATGTTTAATGGTAGTGGTTGTGTTAAATTTTTTTTAATGTTTTATTTATTTTTGAGATAGAGAGAGACAGCATGAGCAGGGAATGGGCAGAGACAGAGGGAGACACAGAATCCGAAGCAGGCTCCAGGCTCCGAGCCTGATGTGGGGCTCGAACTCGTCAATTGCGAGATCATGACCGGAGACGAAGTCGGACGCTCAACCGACTGAGCCACCCAGGCGCTCCGGTAGTGATTGTGTTCACAGCTAGTACATTTCCCGATTAGCCCACTGGTTCCCTTACAGGCTGGCTGGGCTGCCAAGAGCTCTTTGGTTGGGTTTCTGTCAGATCTCGTCCCAGGGCCGGACCCACCAGCAAGGGCATCGGGAGTTGCACTAGAAGCCAATCTCCTCTGCCAGGCTCGCCCTTGCTGGAGCAAGCGGAGAAGGGAAGGAGGGGGCCCGTGTCACCACGCAGTCTGTTGTCATCAGATTCAAATTCTGAATCTGCTGCTGGCACCGGGGCTGCTTTGATGTCTGTCCACTGCAGCTTAACTTTATTGCTTTCAGCAATGGGATCGCTCTCCTGCCACCAAAGTGGACAACCTCCGAGCCCTAACAGCTGAGAGAAATAGCATTCAAAACATACTGCCAAGGGCAGCAGGCGTGGCCTTGGGATCCGAGGATAAAGCGATCAAGGTCAGCCCAGCGCTGCTCCCACCTCAGCTCTGTCTCCTGCCCTGACACTCCGGTCCCTGTCCCCAGAGTTGACGTTACTGCTGGGCTGCACGTGGGCAGGGGCTGCTCCATGAATAGGGACAGGCAGGGTCACTGCGTGAAGAGGAGATATAAAAAGAAGGCTTCCGGAAGAGCCTCTGACCTAGGGGACTACACATTTAGCCAAAACGAGGTTTCTAAGCGTTCAGAGAATATGCAGACTTCACATCCCAAAAAGGCTAGGGCGACTGAAGAGCGAGTGCAACCATCACAGCAGGATGCTGTTTAGATCAGCAAGCACACACGTCCCAGGTATCTGTGATGCGCTCAGATCTAGACCCTATGCCGCGCGTGAGGAGGTAGGTACAGGGGGAGGATGAAGAGGTAAACTCAGGCAGTTTTCACAAACCTCTGTGCGCTCTAGAGTTGTCTGCGGTGAGTTTCTCGGGCTCGACATCCCCAGAAATTCTGACTCATCGAGCCTGGTGTTGCTGAATCTGCTGCTTTGTATGCCCAGGTGATTCTGCTGCAGGAGGTCCTGGGGCTAGACCACCTTTTGAGAAACTGTGGGCTCGGATGTGATCCCTGCCCTCCAGCAGCCTGCAGCCCAGATGGGGTGACAGCAAACACCCACAAAGCAATAGGTAGCCATACATTTTTTTTTTTTTTTTTTAATGGTGCAAGTTCTAAATGTTATAGGAGCTCATAGAGGCCAGAGCATTCTGGGAAGGCTTTGTGAATGTGAGCCGGGCTCAGTGGTCAGGCAGGACCTGGAGAGAAAGAGACAGCCCCAGGCAGTCGTCTTAAACAAACCTCCCGACTCAGTGTGACACGGGAACCGGTGGCACACAGTATTAGTGAAGAGAAAGACAGGAGTTAGAAGGCGGCCACCAAACAGGTAAATAGGCTTTCTACGTTGAGTGCAGGGAGGAGACCGTCACCAGGAGAAAGAATCATAACACTGGCGTTTCCAGATAACGCTGTGTTCACATTTTCATCCCACCGCATTCATGTGGTTTCCTGCACTTCGTAATTTAACATTTGTCAGAGGGGGGAAAAAAATGCTGTTATGAAACCCAAATAATGCACCACTCTGAAGCAGACAGCAGGCTGCTAACAAGAGTGATATGTGAGCATCATCTAAAGTGTCATTCAGAGCTCTGTTCAGAACAGGGATGTTCAGTAAGAAAGAAAAATAATCAATCCTGTTCAACGTAAGACAAAGTTTGGGGCTTCGTGGGGTTCAGAGACTGGCAGATAACCCGTAAGATAGTGACAGCCAACAGAGAAGGAAGAGGGAGATCCACGACAGAAAAATAAAGGACGACATTACATCATACTATACTGTATTATATCACATTGCATTACATTCATATAACAACGTGCCACGTCGTCTTTAATGCCGCAAGACATTACTAACCACAGACGCCGCGAGGCCTCTCTGACCAAAGGGTTGGTTTGCAAGATCGTAGGGAGAAGGAGGGAGAAGGGCCCTCCCTCCACCAAGTGCCTGGCCCCTCTTCTCCCCACTGGCCCGTCCAGCGAGCACCAGCCCTGCCAAAGATTACTTGCCAAGGGCTCACAATTGATTTGGCTGAGCGAGAACCCAAGGGTCTAATTATTTCATTAATTTCACTAGAGTCAGCTGTGGGATTTTAGAGCTGCAAGAGACCATGAAGGCGTGCACTGGCATTTTTACAGGTGACTCATTCCACGAGGACGAGTAAGTTGTCCAAGGTCACCAAGATAGATGTGCAGAAGTAGCTTCCGTGTGAGGACCGTGCCCAAGAACTACAACCAACGAGGCTGATCAACCTTCCTTGGAAAAACGACAATATTTTTGTGTCTCGCTGGGAACTTATCTGCTGTTTGCTAACAGTTTGGAGCATATGAATTCTACCTCCAGACCAAGGCTGTCATTCAGGGCTCCACATACGGTTTTTAAAAGGTGCTCAGTAACTATTTACTGAGCAAGACGGAAACTCCCAGCACTTCTCACCTTGCCCATCCCGATACTCCACTACGGGGTAACAAATCTGCCTTCAGAGTGAATCGAGGGTCTCAGGTGTGCTTAATTCCTTATGCTCTCAGCTAAAAGGAATGTCTAGAAGGTGTAGTCTGTTGGTTGTTTGTGTGTACAGTTGTTTGTTTGTTTGTTTGTTTGTTTCGGTCTTCTCTAACCACATATGCATTGTCCTCAGATCCCACTACTCTGCAAATTTCAGAAACACACTGAGTAAATTTCGTTGCTCTCTGGGCTCTTCATCGACATTCTCTCAAACACCCTGTTGCTTGGGTTGTGGAGGAACAGCCATGCCCTTAAAAAAAATGTCCTGAGCCACCGAATAAACGATGGTTGATGACATCTAAAGCTAACGAATGCCAAGTCCTTTGCAAGACTCACCCACAACCATTCGTGTTTCAAGACCATTCATACAGGCTGACGTCCACTCTTTCTTCCTCATGGCCTGGGGAAGCAGTGCATCAGAGGCCTCAGAATAAACTCTTTCATTTTGCTCCAGTATGCTACAGGAAAAGAAAACAAAACAAGTCAGAATGAAAAATGCCACTTCAAGCAGTTAGTTGATATTCAGGGGGAAATCCCTGACCTCTCTCAGATGTATTCTTTATAACCTCAAACAAGCATGTTCATGATCAGAACGAAGCTATCACACGACTGATCTACATACGGTACCCTGAAATACTAGAGGTGGGAAGGGAGAAGGGGGAAAGAAAACGGAACACCTGTCGGATAGGTAGCGTATTTTGAAAGCTGGGATATAAACCACCGGCAACGTGCTTGCAGAATTGCAAGTTTACTAACTGAAATAAATATATAAAGAAGGATTCCTTACGCTTAATAATTAGAGATAACTGACGGGCAGTTATCAAGGATAGAAAGGGGAGAAAGTTTCGTGTCAAATCAAAAGTCATCTGATTCTGCCCATTAAAGACTCAGACTCACTGAGCCAACATTAACATCTTTAAACACAGGGCGGTTAGGACTGAACAACAACAACAAAAAAGAGACAGGGTCAGAAAGAGGAAATTTTCTATTTTGCACCGGAAACAGGTAATTTAATCCATGGGTGTTCATGCCGAGTCTCGATACAACGTGATCAAGAACTGCCCCCCGCCCAAGCTGGAAAACGGCATTTACTTTACACGCTAAATATGAAACGAATGGTTAAAATGCACATGCCTCTCTACCCCTCCTCAGAGGTGCCAACAAAGCACACACATGAGAACCGCGTGTGACAAGGTGGCTTCGGAGAGTCCTCTTCTGCCTGTGATTTATAACAGTCACCTGTCACGGGGTTTTGTTCGAGCTCCTCCCATGCTCTAACAAGTACCACCCCCCCCCCCCAACTGCTGGTTTTTTTTGACATTGGCCATTTGAGCCTGGAAACGGCCTTCCAAAACCGTCTGCAGCCTTTTTCTAGCCCTTTAGGAGCTCTTCCTCATCTGTTTTGCAAACACGCAGCAAGACCACCATCCAGTTCTCTCCACCAGGATGACTGCAACCCACTTGTGACTCCAAACTCCACGTGTTTGCAAAGGTCCCGCGGCCACTGCCAGGTCACTATCCGATGACCCAGCTGTAAGGGAGCGGATATATACTTTCCTGTCTCACAAGGTGACCGCGTGAATTACCGATTCCTTGAGAGCCTTCTGAAGCCATTGCTTGATAAAATACTCAACGTGTTCGAAAAGACCTTTTGGGGGGAGGGGGTTGTGTCTGTCTGTGGTTAAATTCGTGTAGGCACTCAGAACTTTGGAGGAGGAAGAGAAAGCTGCTCTGGGGTAATGTTTCAACGAGCGAGTTGAGTTGAAGCCCATTATATTTTCAGTCTAGTTGGAAGAGTGACTGCCTGAAAATGGCAAAGTCTTTTTTATTTTCTTGATGCTATCAATACCCCCCGAAAGTGGGGTTGTCACGATTTTTATTAGCCTCTAGAGCAGCTTTTTCATGCAATGTAACTCAGCTCCCACTCAAATGTGTAACAGCAACATATTGCTAACAAATCAACACAAGCCAGGAA
The DNA here is from genome assembly GCF_018350215.1 of Panthera leo. Classification (NCBI taxonomy): domain Eukaryota; kingdom Metazoa; phylum Chordata; class Mammalia; order Carnivora; family Felidae; genus Panthera; species Panthera leo. The sequence goes on along the minus strand of NC_056683.1, from coordinate 12,361,608 downwards.
GTTCAGAGCACGACAAACTGTCTTTAGCTTACCGTTTGGGTAAAAACAGAATTTGAAAGGGAAGAGGAGGATTTAGGCAAGCCCACTGTGAGTTATTGGTATCAATCTTCTTTTACTAAAAAGAAATTACTGCCTTTCTTTCATTTGTTACCAGCTCTCCAGCTCGGCGGTTTCGACCTGGAGGGGTCTCTGTCGTCGAGTTCAAGATTCTTCCGCAAACGAAGCTGCCGGCCCAGGGAGGCCGAGAGCACACAGCAGGTTCATCTGCGCCTTGACCAGACCCTGGGTGGAATCGCTCGTGCCCACTGCTCACTGACTGCCACGTATGGTGTTGGTTCAAAGTTTACCAGAAGCTCTCTATTTTCTCTCGGCCCTCTTTCTCTCTCTTCCTCTGTGCTGTTTCTGCCTAAAGAAAGACATTCGCTTCTGGATTCTATCTTGGCCCCAGGTGGTAGTAAAATCATCCAGGAGAGGAAGCACGGCTCCCTCATTAGCTCAGGGCCCTTCCTTGGCTGCCAGAGCCAAGGGGCAAGTCCACACGGGGCAAGTCACACGTCTTGTGGAGGAGGAAGAAAAAGGGAGGGACAAGGACGGATCTCAGTGACACGATTTCCCACTCTTATCTCTGTAGATGTGAAGGAGTTGAAGCAATTCCTTTTGTGATTTATAGTCGACCCTCAATGACACACCGTGCACCAGGTATGAGACCGTTTTTATCAAAAGGAAACCACTGAACATTCTATACACTTCCTTTCAAGCGAGAATTTCAACATACTTCCATCTTCCAGCAAACTCTTCAGCAGGGCGGCTAATGCTAATAACCAACAAAACACCACAAAACAACCAACCAACTAAACAGTTTAATCTCCTTTGCATACCCATTCTTGTTCGCCAGTCGAAGCTATAAACAGAGATAAGACCAAAAGTCTAGACAGAAGAAAAGAACACCAGGGGACTACAGCATTCACAGGTACGCCTGAATGCTGAAAGTTACCCGGATAAACAAGGATCTCAATCCAGATGATATCCTTACAGGGTCTGAAATTCGATAAGCATCTTTGTGATCATTTTCTCAACAGCTCTAAGCAGCGACAGCAAAGTATATCAACACGTGTCAGAAACGGTGGCCTAAAAGCAATGAGGATTTTTTTTTTCCCTTTCTTTTCATCTGAGTTTTGCAGCTAACTGGATTTTTCAATTTAAGTCACAATCTCTCAGGTAGAATTAGTTCCTTATCTCTCATATAAAGGGACACAAGTAACTGTTCTCCATAATTAATGCCCAACTAGAATTCGAGTCGTTTTTATATGTATTTGAGTATCCCACATCAAATGAAATCTCTAAATTGTATCTTATAGGACCTGTTAGGAATATCACTATTCTAAAATTCAACAATTAGACTGCATGGGGAAAAAAACTACCAGGTTCGTGGTGGAATACCATGCCAGTGGGGAATGGGTGTTCTATTCAATATATAGTGCCAGGAAAATTAGCTCATTATTTGGAAAGAGTCAGATCCCCATCTTACATGATTCAGAAAATAGATTCTAGATAAATTAAGCAATTAAACCTACAAATACGTGCTTTCACAGACATATGTATATGGGTATTCATTATACAAACATCACTTTATACAATTAAATACAGAAAAATAATTTGATAATCACAAGAGGCCTTGTGGGCCATTGCATAGACTTTGGCTTTTTACTCTGAGTGACAGGAGAAGACACTAGAGAATTGTGAATGGAGTAGTCTAATGCTCTGCCTTATGTTTAAGGGATCATTCTGTCTGCTGTGAAGAACAGGCCCTAAGGGGACAATGCTGAAGACAGGGAGTCCAGGTAGGCTACTGCAAAACTTCAGGTGAGACACCCAACATGTGAACTGGGGGAGGAGGTAGTGAGAACTGGTGAGATCCTGGATATATTTTGAAAGTCAAGTTGACAAGCGGTATAAGAGCAAGAAAAGAGTTAAGGAGGATAGTTCAGATTTTTGACCAGATCATCTGTAAGAACAGAGTTGCCATTCACCAAACAGAAAAGATCGTGGGAAAAGCAGGTGCCGGGGACTCCATTTTTGCATGTTAGGTTTAAGATGCCTATTAGACATCCTTAGATACCAAGTAGATGGTAGGATACGGAAGTCTAAAATACCCTCCCCTTGAGTATGGACTGGATTGAGTCACTCTCGTCTAGCAAGCAGAGGCTGGCAAAGGTAACAGGTGAACATTCTATACATTTCCAAGATGAGGTGACTACACGACTGGCATCCATCTTGAATGTCCTCATACATTCTCTCCTGGGTCACCCACCAATGCCAGGCTGTGAGGCCAGCCTGTGGAGGGGCCCATGTGTTCTGCTAGCATCTGTACGAATGAGCTTGGAGGCAGATCCCAACCTCACCCCCACCCCATCCTTCAGATGAGGCTGTAGCCTGGGCTAATTAATGGCTTGACTGCAACCTTATGGGGGCCCCAAGCCACAGACACGGATCAAAGCTGTGCCTTGGTTCCTACTCACAGAAACTGTGAGATAGTAAGTATTTGTTATTTGAAACGCCCAAGTTGCAGGGTAATTTATAACACAGCAGTAGATAACTAATACAGTCATAATGTGTTAAGACGCTGTTCCACGAATTTTATATGACTTTTTACAGTTGGAGAAACAGTTGCAAGGAAGTTACATCGCCTGCCCAACACCACACATAATGTTGGAGGTGAGCCTCCAACGCAGGCCATCTGACTCCAGAGCTGAAGCTCTCTGTGGATGCATGACCGGACCCCTCAAGGATAACCTTTTCCACTTCGTATGTGCATACCTAAAATATGACTCTCCCTTGCAGGAAGTGTTAACATCATAGAGTTTATACAAACAGTGGCCAAGTGCATCTTTACCAAACTTCTTACCCTGTCACGTAGTTCTGTGATTCTATTTTCAATCCCCCAAATACCTTAACGATATATACTGAGCCGTCAAAGAAGATGGAAAGGTGGCCCCTTGCCATTTGAAGAGTCACCTCCATCTGGTTCTTCAATTTCAGTCTGGTTAATCTGGTTAATTTAACTATGAGAGAATTGCCAGCATAGTTTACAAAATGCTCTAATATAAATTCCGATAGACTGAATGTCCTTTTGCACATTTAAAGACCTCTCGCTAAAACTGCTCAGTGCTAAGAAAACACCAAGACGCCGGATAAGACAGCCATGGTATTTCTGCCTGAATTTTTTTTTTTTTTTTTTTTTTTTTTTTTTACAGAATAAGGGACAATCAATTTTCAGTTGCCAATAGAGAGTCACCAAGGATTCAACAAATACTAAGTTTCTAAGTAGGAACTGACAAGGCCAAAACATAAAGAACAAAAGCTTTTGAACTACATAATGTACAGTAACTATCATCCTTTTAATGGTTACAACAAATTAAGACTTTTCCATTCTTCCCCCAACACAGACATGAAATACAGAAAGTGAAAGACGTGACCTCTGCACCTCTGTCTCATTACAAATTTAAAACGTCACTGTTGTCAGAAAGGAACTGTTGCTGGTTATTGTAGCGTCCTTATTTTTTAGGAGGACAATGTCCATCAAGTGCAGCCAGGAACATGTTCCTCATCCACACTGTGGAAGCCTTTTCTCTTGTTTTAGCTGTTACAATTATGCCCACAACCAATGGAAACCAAAGAACTAGAAAGAAAGAATCATAAGAAATTAAAAAAAAAAACAAAACACCTGCCACTTATAAACCTTTCTGTTACAAAGAGCGACTATGTTTTAGAAAGACATATGATGTATCAGCACAGGTGTGTGTATATATATATATATCCATATATCCATATATATATATATATGGATATATGGATATATATATATATATGGATATATATCCATATAGATAGATAGATGATAGATAGATAGATAGATGGATATATATCCATATATATATCCATATATATCTATATATATATCTATATCTATAGATATATATGTGGATATATATCCATTTAAAAATACCAAACAGTAGCGACAGGTCCCCGGCTAGGCTGCAATTTGGACAATTTGTGTGGAAATGGCATGACTCTGTCTTGTGACACAAAGAGCAGATGCTACCGATTAACAGACAAAAATGTCTCAAACACTTGTGCAAACGTATGAATTTGCACCGTGAAGTCAGCTTTGCCGATTATAAGCCAAATAGTATAAAGTGATGAAGGATGCGTGGTTTTTCTTTTTAAAAAGAGAGTCGGTGAGATCAATTAGTAAACTCTCATGGGCCTTCCTCTAAGTAACACATGCATTTGAAGGAAAGTACTTGATGAATCTTGCTTTTTATGTTTAAGAAATGGGGAGAGGGTGGTATATCACATGTATTGGCCGGTGTGTTCAATGGGACGATATATTCCATGGTGAAATGTCATGCTATGCTAAAAATAAAACGAGGACTAAAAAGATTCAGATACATTTGGGAAACACTTTGAGGGGCTTTGGTCTATTGATATGTATTGTAAATCTCAGAGAAGCATGCATCTTGGCCCCAAACACATTTGACCACGGGACAATTTTCCCAGGAGACGTAAGCAACTGGCAGATACACACTGACCAAAATGCACCCTAGGACCCAATATGCCAAGCCAGTGGTTCTCAAACTTTTGGTCCCAAGTCCCCTTTGCACCCCTAAAACGTATTGAGGACCCCAAAGAGCTTTTAACGAGGCAGATGATATTGAACAATATCCGCTGTGTTACAAATTAAAACAGTTTTGAACTATGTTAAAATTCATTCATTGGCTACAAATGATAATAGACCCACTGCATGTTACATAAAATAGCGTCTCTTCATAAAAAGCAACTACATTTTCCAAGACAAAAAGGTTATTAAGAAGAGTGACAATGATTTGAACTTCTGCAAATCTCTCCAATATCTGGCTTAATGGAGAAAAGTTAAGTTTTCAAATGTGCCTATGCATTCAATATCTTGTGCTATAGTGTTTGCTTGAAGTATAGGCTGGCTGTGGCCATGACATGAACTCCGAAGGGCCAGGAGGAAAGGGCACACTGTCAAGAAAACACCTGTGGGGCGCCTGGGTGGCTCAGTCGGTTAAGCGTCCGACCTTGGCTCAGGTCACGATCTCGCGGTCCGGGAGTTCGAGCCCCGCGTCGGGCTCTGTGCTGACAGCTCAGAGCCTGGAGCCTGTTTCAGATTCTGTGTCTCCCTCTCTCTGACCCTCCCCTGTTCATGCTCTGTCTCTCCCTGTCTCAAAAATAAATAAAACGTTAAAAAAAATTAAAAAAAAAAAAGAAAACTCCTGTTTACTTGGATTCTTCCAGGTAAGACTGTGTGAAAGGTGTACACTTTAGACTTCTTTAGCAAATGCTTTTTTTTAAAGTTTATTTATTTATTTTTGAGAGAGAGAGACAGAGGTTGAGTGGGGGGAAGGAGCAGAGAGAGACAGGGAGACACAGAATCTGAAGCAGGCTCCAGGCTCTGAGCTATCAGCACAGAGCCAGGTGCCCCTAAATAAACATCTTTTTAAATGTTTATTTATTTTTGAGAAGAGAGAGAGAGAGAGAGGGAGGGAGAGCATGCACACAAGTGTGCGAGCAGGGGAGGGGCAGAGAGAGAGGGAGACACAGAATCCGAAGCAAAGCAGGCTCCAGGCTCTGAGCTGTGAGCACAGAGCCCGACGTGGGGCTCAGACTCACGAACCTTGAGATCATGACCTGAGCTGAGGTCAGATGCTGAACCGACTGAGCCACCCAGGTGCCCCAGCAAATGCTTTCTTTTAATAATCCAGGTCTTAATAATCTAGTAAGGCTCTACTTTCGCTGAAGGCAATGAACTTTCTAAGTGCCCCTGAGAAAGATTCAGAAAGGCCTGTTGCGTGAAATCAGCTAACAAAGTAAATATGTAATTATAAACCATTAACTACTTATTAAGAATGACTAAAGAACACTGGCTATCTTTGGGTGTTAACGTACACATGTAATGATGATAATAATAATAATAATAGCTAATATTTGAATGTTAAGCCCTCAAATTACATTATCTCCTTGTAGCCTTAAAATCACCCTCAGTGGTAGACACCTCTGTTTTCTATTTTGAGACTATCTTTTATTCTCAAGTTTACTTATTTTGAGACAGGGAGAGTGAGCAGGGGGAGGGGCCGAGAGACAGGGAGAGAGGGAGAGAATCCCAAGCAGGCTCCACGCTGTGGTCTAGAGCCTGACGTGGGGCTCCATCCCACGGACTGTGAGATCGTGCCCTGAGCCGAAATCAAGATTTGGACACCCGACTGACTGAGCTGCCCAGGCGCCCCCCACCCCCCGTTATTCTATTTGTAATAAATGAAGAAATATAGGTGAATGGAGTGAAGTAATGTACTCAACGTGCAAACTAACTAGCTAACAGATTCAGGACTCCCAACTTCTGTCTGACGCCAACGATTCTCTCTTAACTCCTCGTTTCCAGCTCACGGTCACGGTTTAGGAATCCAGATTCTTCCTCTGGCCGTGATTCCAAAAAAAAAAAAAAAAAAAAAATCATGAAATGCCTTCTTCATTTTCCTGTTTCAAAGTGAGTAGCTGCTCGATGAATTAGTTCGGAGCCCACACCAATGAATGTGTATAACAGGAACAGCCTTCCACCTCCCAAAGCACACTGTCCACATTATCCCGCGGAAAAAAGAAGTCTCGCTCAAAAGCCACGTATGTTGGATGCTTGAAGTCCGCTCGGCTGATTCTTAAAAAGTCATGAGGACGCAGCACCCGTAACGATGCTCTGTGAAGAAAACCCGAGGTCCCTTCAGCCCGTGTCCTCTCTTTATTCCTCTGAAAGCACATTTATGAAAACAGAGGCAATGAAAATGCCAGTCATCTCTAAGGCACCACAATAAGGCAAGGAGAAAATGCAGGCAGACCTCGTTTTACTGTACTTCGCTTTAGGGCTCCGATCAGATATTTTATTTTTTACCAACTGAAGGTTGGCGGTAACCCTGCCTCAAGCACGTCTATCGGCGCTGTTTTTCCAGCAGTATTTGTTGGGTGTCGTATCCCCGTGTCACATTTGGGAATTCTCCTATCTTTCAAATTTTTTCATTATTATTATGTCTGTTAGGATGATCGGTGGTCCCTGAAAGCTCAGATGATGGTTAGCATTTTTTAGCAAGGCAGTATTTTTAAGTTAAGATATACATACTGTTTTTGAGGTGAGATGCCATTGCACACTCAATAGTCGACAGTATAGTATAAACTGTTATGTACTAGGAACCCACAAATTCATCTGACTCCTTATTTATTTCTTTAGGTTGTTTTTTAACATTTATTTATTTTTGAGAGAGAGACAGTGTGAGAGTGGGGAAGGGCCAGAGAGAGAGGGAGACACAGAATCCGAAGCAGGCTCCAGGCTCCGAGCTGTCAGCACAGAGCCCGATGGGGGGCTTGAACTCATGAACCTTGATATCATGACCTGAGCAGAAGTCGGAGGGACACTTAACTGACTGACCCACCCAGGCGCCCCCATCTGACTCATTTTATGGTGACATTTGCTTTACTGCAGTGGTCCAGACCCAGACACGAAATACCTGACGTATGTCTGTATTAATTACCCTTTTCGAGTGCTTTCTAAATCCTTAGCAACCCTGGGTCACCATGCACCTCTGGCCATTATGTCTCTAACCTCAAGGGCTTTCCTTCTGCTACCCCAGAATCACTGAAAACATACTGAATAACTTCCTAGATCAGTGTTAGTCATTTTCCAACTCCCAGTTCAAGACAGCTGCCCTTCCAGAACTACTCCAGCCCTCTTTCCTCCAAGCGCCTTGGGCAGGAAACCCCACCCACATGGGCTTACTTGTGTACTCCCTCACGGCGGGGAATATGGCTTCACCAGTACGACTCTCGTCTTGCACACCTAGAAGCAGATGGCGAATGCTCTCAAGAACTTCTGGAGAAGCTCACAGCACTTCCCGAGTGCCGAACACAACGTATCAGGCTTGCCTGTATTTTTCGTGATCGGGTGGAGACTGAAGAACATACGAGTGTAATTTTATGTCCGTTTTATTTTTAAACGTCTTTAGATCCTTCGGTCCCAAGATTAGACAAAATTAGCAGTGTCATTCAGCCAGAAATTCTAGGTATTTTTTTAAAGAGAAAAAGAGTAGTCTGCAGGGCAATCGATGGTGTTCACTGAAAACTCCATGCCAGTTTATTTGTGACATTCTCACAGTAGACAGAATTAGGTCCATCCTAATGTGAATTGATTTTAGAAGAAAGCAGGATAGTATACTAACTCTTGTCAAAAAAAAAAAAAAGGTGGATTTGGGGTACACCCAGAAATCCATTGATTGCGTCTTGCCCTTTCTAAAGGCTCAGCCATTCTTTTTTTTTTATTTTAATCTTTATTTTTTTTTTAATTTTTTTTTTTAACATTTATTTATTTTTGAGACAGAGAGAGACAGAGCATGAACAGGGGAGGGGCAGAGAGAGAGGGAGACACAGAATCTGAAACAGGCTCCAGGCTCTGAGCTGTCAGCACAGAGCCCGACGCGGGGCTCGAACCCACGGACCGTGAGATCATGACCTGAGCCGAAGTCGGATGCTTAACCAACCAAGCCACCCAGGTGCCCCTAATCTTTATTTTTGAGACAGAGAGAGAGAGAGAGAGAGAGAGAGAGAGAGAGAGAGAGGCAAAGACACAGAATCCGAAGCAGGCTCCAGGCTCCGAGCTGTCAGCACAGAGCCCGACGCGGGGCTCGAACTCACAAACTGCAAGATCATGACCTGGGCCGAAGTCGGACGCTTAACCGACTGAGCCACCCAGGCACCCCAGACTCAGCCATTCTTAACGACATCCATTACGTGCACTTTTGGGTCCCATTGAAGTATTCTGTATCTCTGCTTTTAATATGAGTACCCAAACTGGCATGGAGCTTTTGAATGAATACATCTGTGGTCCACAGACTACAGAATACAGGAGATTCCAACTCATTCTCTCGGCACCGTAATTACTCTTGGCAAAATTATGCTACATACTTTGTATGGATGCAATGATCTAATATCAGGTCACAATAACACCTGGTAATCCTTCTATACGATGTCAGCCTTACAAGGCATTTCATTCTCCTCCAAAACCGCCCTTTCTCTCAAACCCAAAAAATCCCTCCAACCCCCAAAATTGGACGCTGTGTATATATGCAAGTGATAGGGTTAGGATCAGGCCTGATTTGGTTTTTGTTTTTTTCTTTTTGTTTTTTTTTTTTTTTGTTGTTTTCACCATGCCCAAACCTCTGCACAGAAGTCAAGAACAGGAAGCCACTGTAATGGTTCATCTTTAGTTATCTAACTTAAATATTGGGTTTCCATTTGTGAGCTCCATCACTGGATTAACAGAACCATGCAAATTTTGGCCTTCCTCTGAAACTTAACAGCCCCGATCTTCACACTTTTTATCATTCTTGGTGGAAATTTTCAACAACCACAAAGGTGGGGAAAAGGGTGTGTGGCCGACTGACTTCTTAGTCATATTTCCTGATGTTGCCATTTTAGTATATTTTAAATATTTACTTAGGGCAGCATTTAAGTAATTATAGTTTATGAAGCACTGTCCTCTTCTGTCCTCTTTTTCTGTCTTGGTAGACCCCTCAGTGTGCTGCTCCACAAAAAAAAAAAAAAAAAAAGGCTGATGTTCTCATTTGGTGAGCACTTCTCCCAATGCTCTTGAAATCTGAAGTGAGCAATCTTAGGTTGGGAAAAACTTGTATAATTTTTAATGTTTTTTTAAATTTATTTTTGAAAGAGAGATAGAGCGTGAGAAGGGGAGGGGCAGAGAGAGAGGGAGACACAGAATCCGAAGCAGGCTCCAGGCTCTGAGCTGTTGGCACAGAGCCCGACGTGGGACTCCAACTCGTGAACCGCGAGATCGTGACCTGAGCCGAAGTGGGACACTCAACCGACTGAGCCACCCAGGCGCCCCCGAGGCTGGCAAAAATTTTAAACTGTCTTTCACATTATACACTGGGACAGCTCTAAACTGACACTTCCTTTTTGCCTCCCTCCACGTTCACGTTGGTGGTGTCCACACAGCCCTGAGCAGCTGACCCTCAGACCGCCCAAGTGAAGCCGAAGGAGCCACTGGCTCTGACTCCCAACCAAGAAGGGGTAAGTTACGGATCAAAAAGAAAAGCAGTAAAGCAGTGGTGGGTGGTGAGAAAGACCCTGAGGTCCCGTCACTCTTAGGGATCCACTGAGCCTGTTCCTGGTCCCCTGACATCACTGAGTTGCCCAAACGGAGAACTCCAGATTCAGCACTTTGCCTTCCCCCATATTTCACAAGTGAGCTGGTTCCAGATCCTGTCAGTTCTACTTCCTGGTCACACTGCTGGAGTCCTTCCCTTCCCACTCCTCTGGAATGCAAACTGGTGCGGCCATTCCGGAAAACAGCGTGGAGGTTCCTCAAAAAATTAAAAACAGAACTACCCTATGACCCAGCAATGGCACTACTGGGTGTTTATCCAAAAGATACGAAAATGCTGATTTGAAGGGGCAGGTGCACCCCAATGTTTTCAGCAGCGCTATCAACAATAGCCAAAGTATGGAAAGAGCCCAGATGTCCATCGACTGATGAATGGATAAAGATGTGGTGTATACATCCAATGGAATACTACCGGGTGATTAAAAAGAATGAATTCTTGCCATTCGCAACAACGTGGAGGGAACCAGAGTGTGTTATGCTAAGTGAAATAAGTCAGAGAAAGACAAATATCATATGACTTCACTCATATGTGGAATTTAAGATACAAAACAGATGAACGTAAGAGAAGGGAAGGAAAAATAAGATAAACACAGGGAGGGAGACAAACCATAAGACACTCCTAAATACACAGAACAAACTGAGGGCTGCTGGAGGGGAGGAGGGTGGGGCACGGGCTAGATGGGGGATGGGCATTAAGCAGGGCACTCGTTGGGAGGAGCACTGGCTGTTGTATGTAAGAGACGAATCACTGGATTCTGCTCCTGAAACCAATACGACACTGTAAGTCAACGAACTCAAATTTATTTTTTTTTTTTCAACGTTTTTTTTTTTTTTTTATTTTTTTTTATTTTTGGGACAGAGAGAGACAGAGCACGAACGGGGGAGGGGCAGAGAGAGAGGGAGACACAGAATCGGAAACAGGCTCCAGGCTCCGAGCCATCAGCCCGGAGCCTGACGCGGGGCTCGAACTCACGGACCGCGAGATCGTGACCTGGCTGAAGTCGGACGCTTAACCGACTGCGCCACCCAGGCGCCCCAACGAACTCAAATTTAAATAAATAAATTTTACAAAATGAAAAACTGAAAAAAAAAAAAAAAAAAAGAAAAAGAGATCTGGAGAAAACAGATGTGGAGAATGTGAAGACCAAGAACCAACATTTCATTCACAGATATTTTGTTGTTGTTTTCTGGGTTTTCTTGTTCATCTGTATTTGGGGTCAGGCTTTTGTTTTTTCTTTAAATCAATTTGATTTTTAATCATTACGAATAATCCTAGAAGCACGTCCTGTTAACCCATTGCCAAGCTGCATCGACACGTTTCATGACTGCTTGAAAGGCCATGTATTAAAAACACTACCAGAAGGCAAGTTAAAGAAAAGAAAAATATAATGATCTGGGATATTTTTTTTAAAGCAGTTACTGGGGCGCCCGGGTGGCTCAGTCAGTTGAGCGTCCGACTTCGGCTCAGGTCATGATCTCACGGTTCGTGGGTTTGAGCCCCGCGTCGGGCTGTGTGCTGACAGCTCGGAGCCTGGAGCCTGCTTCGGATTCTGTGTCTTCCTCTCTCTCTCTCTGCCCTTCCCCTGCTCACATTCTGTCAATCTCTCTCTCGAAAAATAAATAAACATTAAAAAAAAATTTTCTTTTAAGCAGTTACTAAAACAGAAACAAATGTTATTTTAAATCTCTGGCTCACTGTAAACTGACAAGATATGAATATGAATTCTACCAAGTAATATATAACAACTGCTTCTCACCACAACCACATGCCAGCAACTCAAGTCTAGATTTCATTTGGATGTTACATGCGGAGCGTATCATCTAGATTACAAACCACCCTCTTCCGAGTGGATGTACTCCAGCTAATGTTTGAGATCATGACATGATTAGCTTTAAAAAGCTGAGTAGAAAACTATTCTTCAATTTGGTTCTACAAGAAGTCACTGCACAGTTTTAAATATCTAAAACCAGTGAGAATATCCGAAAAACTGTAAGACGATGCCATCATCGTCTCGATGTTAGTCAAGTCATAACGCATTTCTCTTATGGGTGCTTTGGAAGGAAATTCTGCCAAACGCTTGTCTGAAGTAGAGCAGAAAAGTATCTGATATGGATCATGCCCTCGGGAAGGGTATCGTCCATGTGGGAAGACAGTATATACACAAATGACACCACCTCTTTGCAGTAGGGTAAGAGAATCCGAGAAAAGCTCTGGAAATTTAGAAGAGGAAACCATTTTATGTGGGAGAGGGTCTCAGGGAAGGATCCACAGAGACGGTGGGCCTTCAGGATTAGATGGATTGGCATTGTAAACTCATGTTTTCATACCTAAAACGAAAGTCCCAGGAAAAGGTCAAACGAATCAGTTTGTCCCTAGAGCTAACATCTACAGAGTAACTGCTGGGTGTTAAGAAATGCACAAATGTTGGGGCGCCTGGGTGGCTCGGTCGGTTACATGTCCGACTTCGGCTCAGGTCATGATCTCACGGTCCGTGAGTTCGAGCCCCGCGTCGGGCTCTGGGCTGACGGCTCAGAGCCTGGAGCCTGCTTCCGATTCTGTGTCTCCCTCTCTCTCTGCCCCTCCCCCATTCATGCTCTGTCTCTCTCTGTCTCAAAAATAAATAAACGTTAAAAAAATTTTTTTTTAATAAAAAAAAAAAAGAAATGCACAAACGTTATCTCCAAACAACCTCCTAATGACAGCCTGGTTGTAACGGATTCAAAAAGGACTCAGAGACTCATCGACATTCTCAAGAGTCATTAGTTTTTGTTAAACACTAGTAAGCCAGGGGCGCCTGGGTGGCTTTGTCGGTTAAGTGTCCGACTTCAGCTCAGGTCGTGATTTCATGGTTCATGAGTTCGAGTCCCACATCAGGCTCTGTGTGGACAGCTCAGAGCCTGGAGCCTGCTCCGGATTCCGTGTCTCCCTCTCTCTCTGACCCTCCCCTGCTTGCACTCTGTTTCTCTCTCAAAAAAATGTAAATACTAAAAAACAAAACAAAAAAACATTAGTAAGCCAAAATGGTGTTTAGATCAACACTTAACAATTAATCACACAGAGAGGATGACAGTCTTAAAAACAACGAAAGGTCAAAATCACTATGTATCTTGAATATGAATACAGCTTAATACAATAAGGATTTGGACATGCAAAAAACAAATCACATGCCCCCCCAATATAACTGAAGTGACAAGAATGTCATGGATTTCAAATATTTACTCTGTCCTCTAACATCAATATTATGCAACAATTTCATTTTGCACTGAATTATTAAAATACATATTTGCTTTAAAACAGCTATTCACATTGTGTTTCTCAAAATGTGATCCAAGAACCTTTTATGTCAAATGCATCACAGGAGAGTGCTTATTAAAAATGCAACCCCCAGACCTACCCCTGACCCACTTAATCAGGCTCCTTGGGCCCAGGAATCTGAATTTTTAACAGGTCCTCTCCTTACCCCCGAGCGATAACTACCTGTACATGTAAGTGTTCAAACCCCTTGCCTGTCTGTCGTACCCTTCCCCACCCATCTCCCGCTCCTCTTCTTTCACTGCATGGTGTCTTTGCCAATTTAAAATATTTTTTTAACGTTTATTTAGTTTTGACAGACAGAGAGAGACAGAGCGCAAACAGGGGAGGAGCAGAGACAGAGGGAGACAGAATCCGAAGCAGGTTCCAGGCTCTGAGCTGTCTGCACAAAGCCTGATGTGGTGCTTGAACCCACGGACCGCGGGATCATGACCTGAGCTGAAGTCAGATACTTAACTGACTGAGCCACCCAGGTGCCCCGTGTCTTTACCAATTTAAACAATTACTTTTCAACATTGTCCAAATCTTCTGTGTCACACTACACTGGCTAAAAGAAAAATTGTTTCTAAAGCACTGAAATTATACCACTAAAAAGAGGATTTCAGTAGTCCCACCCCCCTCTTCCATGGAGGAGACGTTCCTAGCCCCCCACTGGATGCCTAAAACCTCAGACAGTATCAAACTCTACATATACGTTTTTTTCCTATGTGTATATGCCGATGATAAAGCTTATTTTTCACTGAGTTATAATTAACATATTACATTATTTTCAGTTGTACAAGACAGTGATGCAATATTTTTTTAAAATTTTTTTAATGTTTATGTAGTTTTGACAGGGAGAGATGACAGAGGATGAGGGGGTTCTTTAACATTTATTTATTATTGAGAGACAGAGAGACACAGAGCATGAGCAGGGGAGGGGTAGAGAGAGAGGGAGACACAGAATCCGAAGCAGGCTCCAGGCTCCGAGCTGTCAGCACAGAGCCCGACGCGGGGCTCGAACTCACAGACCAAGAGATCATGACCTGAGCTAAAGTCGGACGCTCAACCGACTGAGCCACCCAGGCGCCCCTTGATGCAATATTTTCCTACTTGAGGAAATGATCGCCACGACAGGTCTAGACATCATCTGTCGCAACACAAAGTTATTTCAATATTATTGACTATATTCTCTATGACATACGTTACATACCTGTGACTTATTTATTTTATAACTGAAAGCCTGTACCTCTTAATCCCCTTCACCTATTTCAACCATCTGCCCACATCCCTCCCCTCTGATAACCACCACTTTGTTCTCTTTATCTATTTGTTTTCTGTATTTGTTCACTTTGTTTTTTAGATTCTACATACAAGTGAAATCATACTAAAAAAAAGTTTTTGAAATAAGTGAAACCATACTGTATTTGTCTTTCTTGGTCTGATTTATTTCACTTAGCAGAATAGCCTCTACATCCATCCATGCTGTCACAAATGGCAAGACTCCATTCTTTTTTATGGTTGAATAATATCCCCCTGCATGCATATATCCTTTATCCATTCATCCATTGATGGGCACATGGGTTGTTTCCGTGCCTCGGCTATTGTAAATAATGCTGCAGTGGACACAGGGGTAAAAATATCTTTTCTTATTAGTGTTTTTGCTTTCTTTGGATAAATACCCAGAAGTGGAATGGCTGGACCCTATGGTTCTATTTTTCATTTTCTGAGGAACCTCCACACTGTTTCCCGAAGTGGATACGGCAATGTACATTTCCACCAACACTGCACGAGAGTTCTCTTTTCTCCACATCTTTGCCAATACTTGTTACTTGTTGCATTTTTGATAATAGCCATTCTGACAGGTGTGAGATGGTATCTCATTGTGGCTCTGATTTGCATTTCCCTAAAATGATTAGTGGCACTGAGCATCTTTTCATGCATCTGTTGGCAATCTGGTTGTCTTCATTGGGAAAATGTCTATTCAGGTCTCCTGCCCATTTTTTGATCAGGTTGTTTGCTTTTTTTGTTACTGAGCTACATGAGTTTTTCACATATTTTGGATATCAACCCCTTATCAGAGATACCATTTGCAAGTACCTTCTCTCATTCGATAGGTTGCCTTTTTGTCTTGTTGATGGTTTCCTTCTCCGTGCAAAAGCTTTTGTTTGACGTAGTCCCATTTGTTTATTTTTGGTTTTGTTGCCCTTGCCTGAGGAGACAGAGCCACAACATATTGCTGAGACCAATGCCAAAGAGCTTAACTGCCTATGTTTTCTTCTGGAAGTTTTAAGATTGTAGCTCTTACATTTAAGTCTTTAATTAAATTTGAGTTTGTATATGGCATGGAAAATGGTCTCCTTTCATTCTCTTGCATGTAACTGTCCAGTTTCCCCAACACCATTTATTCAAGAGACTGTCTTTTCCCCAGATACGTTCTTGCCTCCTTTGTTGTAGATTAATTCACTACATAAGCGGGGGGTTATTTCTGAGCTCTCTTATCTGTTCCATTGGCCTGTATGTCTGTTTTTGTGTCAGTACCATACTGTTGTGATTTCTGTAGCTTTGCGGTATAGTTTGAAATCAGAGGGAGTGTAATGCCTCCAGCTTTGTTCTCCTTTCTCAAGATTGCTTAGTTTATTCGAGGTCTTTTTTGGTTCCATACACATTTTAGGATTTTTGTTCTAGTTCTGTGAAAAATGCCATTGGTATTTTCTTAGAAATTGTACTGAATCTATAGATTGCTTTGGGTAGTATAGACATTTTAACAATATTAATTCTCCCAATCCATTAGCACAGTGTATCTTTCCATTTATTTGTGTCATCTCTAATTTCTTTCACCAATGTCTTATAGTTTTTAGAGTACAGATCTTTCACCTCTTTGGTTAAATTTATTCCTAGGTATTGTATTCTTTTTTATGCAATCGTAAATGGGATTGTTTTAATTGCTCTTTCTGATAGTTCATTATTAACATATAGAACACATACGTTTCTATAACATACAGAAACACAACAGACATCTGTACATTAATTTTGTGCCCTGTAACTTTACTAAATTCATGTATTAGTTCTAAAAGTTTTTTGATGGAGGCTTTAGGGTTCTCTATGCATAGTATCATGTCATCTGTAAACAGCAACAGTTTTCTCTTCTTTTTAATTTGGATGCTTTTTATTTCTTTTTTTTTTGCCTAATTGCTAATTTATTGCCTAATTGCTGTGACCAAGATTTCTAATATTATGTTGAATAAAAGTGACTAGAGTAGGCAACCTTGTCTTGTTCCTATTCTTAGAGAAAAAGCTTCCAGCTTTTCACCATACAGTATGATATTAGCTATGGGTGTGTCAAATTTTCTTGAGGTACATTGCCTCTATGCTTGCTTTGGTGACAGTTTGTATCCTAAAAGAATGCTGAGTTTTGTCAAATGCTTTTTCTACGTCTATTGAGATTATCATATAATTTTTATCCTGTGTTTTATAAATGTGGTCTATCATGTTGATTGATTTGTAGATGTTAAATCATCCTTACATCCGTATAATAAATCCCATTTGGTCATGGTCCATGATCCTTTGTCCTTCTTTTTCTATTTCTTTAACTATAACATTAGATTGTCTATTTGAGATTTTTCTTGTTTCTCGATGTAGGCCTATATCACTACAGGATCCCTCTTAGAACTGCTTTTGCTCTATCCCAAAGATTTTGGAATGTTGTGTTTCCATTTTCATTTGTCTAGAGTATTTTTTGACTTCCTCTTTGATTTCCTTGTTCACCCATTGATTGTTTCATAGTGTGTTGTCAATCCTGTGTTTTTTCCAGTTTTCTTCTTATAATTAATTTCTAGTTTCATACATTGTAGTCAGAGAAGACACCTGATTATGATTTTAATCTTCTTAAATTTATTGAGACTTATATTGTGCCCTACCATGTGATCTATCCTGGAGAATGTTCCATGTGCACTTGAAAAGAATCTGTATTCTGCTGTTTTTGGATAGAATATTCTATTAAGTCCATCCACCTGATACAATGTATCATTTAAGGTCAATGTTTCTTTATTTCTGTTTTGTTTGGATGATCTATGTATCAATGTAAATGGGTATTAAAGTCCACTACAATTATTATATTGCTGTCTATTTCTCCCATTACTTCTGTTAATATTTGCTTAATATATTTAGATGCTTCTATGTTGGGTGCATAAATGTTTACAAATGATTTCTCATCTTTTTTGGACTCTGACCCCTTTATCCTATGTAATACCCTTATTTGTCTTTTGTTACAGTCTTTGTTTCAAAGTCTATTTTGTCTGATAAAAGTGTTAACTACCTCAGCTTTCTTTCCATTTCCTTTTGCATGGCATATCCATTCCTTCACTTTTAGTCTGTGTGTGTCTTTACATTTGAAGTGAGTCTTTCATAAGTGGCACACAGAAGGGTCTTGTTTGTTTATCCGTGCAGCCACTCTATGTCTTTTGATTAGAGAATTTAGTTCATTTACATTTAGAGTAATTATTGGAAAGTACATACTTAACTGCCATTTTGATTACTGTTTTCTGGTTGCTTCTGTCATTCTGTTCCTTTCTCCTTCTCTTCCTTGTGGTTTGATTGTTTTCTTTGGTGTTATGTTTAGATGCTTTTTTTTTTTTTTTTGCTTTTGTGTATTTCATATAAGTTTTTTCTTTGTGATTACAGTACATTTTATTTATGTAATAGTCTCTTTTAAGTTGACAGTAACTTAAGTGTGAACACATTCCAAAGTTTTATATTTTTACCCCCCCATTATTTTACATTTTTGATGACACATTTTATACCTTTTTATTTTATGTATCCCTTAATTATTATTGTATTTTTAATTAATTTTGCTACTTTTGTCTTTACCCTTCATACTTACTTTATAAGTGGTTGATCCACTACTTTTATTTTGTATTTACCTTCTCCTGTAAGATTTTTACGTTAGTATGTTTTCTTACTTATTACTAATGATTAATTAGTGCCTTTTCTTTTTAGATCAGAGAAGTCCCTTTAATATTTCTTCTAAGGCTGATTTAGTAGTGATGAACTCCTTTAGCTTTTGCTTATCTTGAAAACTCCTAACCTCTCCTTCAATTCTGAGTGATAATCTTGCTCGGTAGAGATTTCGAGTTTTAACAATTTTTTTCCTTTTTGTACTTGGAATATGTCACACCATTCCCTTCTGACCTGTAAAGTTTCTGCCAAAAAAAAATCTGCTGATAGTCTTATGGGGTTTCCTTTTTGTATAATACTTTGCTTTTATTCCTGTTTTTAAGATTCTCTCTTTATTCTTCACTTTTACTATTTTAATGTGTGTTGGTGTGTTTCTGTTTGTATTCATATTATTTGGAATTCTCTGGGCTTCCCGAACCTGAATGTCTGTTTCTTTCCTCAGATTAGGGAAGTCTTCAGCCATTATTTCTTCAAATAATTATTCTGGCCCTTTCTCTCTTTCTTCTCCCTTTGGAACTCCTATAATGCAAATGTTATTCCACTTAATCATGTCCCAGAGGTCTCTTAAGATATCCCCATTTCTTTCATTCTTTTTTCATTTTGCTACTCATTTTCATTTTCATTCTGCCTGGGTATTTCTCATTGCTTTGTCTTCCAGCTTACTGATCCATGCTTCTATTTCATCCATTCTATTGTTGAACCCTCTAGTGTATTTTTCAGTTCCGTTACAACTTCTGTTTGGTACTTGCTTATGTTTTCTATCCCTTCATTGAAGTTCTTGTGGTGTTCATCTATTCTTCTTCTGAGATAAGTGAGCATCTCTATGACCATGACTTTGAACTCCTTATCAGGTAGACTGCTTACTTCCACTTCATTAAGGTCTTTTTCTGGGGATTTGCCTTGTTCTTTAGATTGGAACACATTCCTCTGTCTCTTCGTTTTGCCTATCCCTCTATTGGTCTTTGTGTACCAGGAGAGTTAACTACCTCCTTCAGTTGTGGAGTGGTCTTGTGTAGTGAATGTTCCATGTGGCCCCAAGGCTCAATCTTCCCTGGCTACCAGAGCCAGGTGCTCTATGGTCATCCTGATTGTGACAGCGCCATGGCTGCTACATGGGGAACGTGGGGCTTGGCACTCACCAGCTCAACTATGACCCACCCACTGCAAAGGGAGGACAGGGCTTGGGGCACTCGCCTGACCCAACGGTGGCTGAGCCACTGTGCAGGGAAAGGAGGGTTCAAGCCACTTGCCTGTCCATTTGAGGTTCTGTCTCTGTGCTAGGTGGGCCAGGCTCAGAGTGGCCATCCAGGTTGATTATGGCTTGGTTGCTGTAAAGGGAGGGTGGGGCTCAGGGTGCTCGCCAGCCCAACTGTGGCACACCCACTACATGGGGAGACGAGGGCTTGGGGCACTTATCCCACCTGGTTTAGGCTCAGCGGCTGCACAGGTTGGGTCGGGCTCAGGTTGTGAGACTAGCCCTGCTGAAGCTCTGGTGCTGTGTGGGGTAGGCAGGGCACGGGGCAGTCATGCCAGCTTGGTCATGTTGCAGCGTGGGTACAGCACACCCTCCAGTTCTGGCAGGCCAAACAAAGGGTGTCAAAAATGGTGCCTGTTGGCTCTTTCACCGGCAAGATAGAACGACGTTGCAAAACTATCATCCGTCAACAGTTCCATCCCCCCGCCCCCATATAGTCCCTGCAGGATCTTGCCTCTCCAGGAGCAGCTTTAATGTAAGTGGGTCTCCTTCACTCATGGTCTAAGTGCTTTTCGGTCTGTGGATTTCGTTCTGAATCTCTGGGAAAGTGGGTTTGCACATGAGCCCTTAAAGAACAAGATCTCCATTCCTTAGAGTTCTATAATTCTCCTGGCCTTAATCCCCACTGATTTTCAAAACCCGAAGCTTAGGGGGCTTGTGTTTCTGGATCCAGCCCTCAAGGTCAGCATGCTTGATGCGGGGCACAATCCCTTCGGTCTTCAAGCGAGCGTTCACAATTGGGGGTCCTTCCAGCTTCTGTGGTCACCGTGTCCGGGCTGGGGTCCCAACTGGGCTGTGCCTCTGCCTCTCCTACCCTGCTCCATGTGTCTCTTTTGTGTTTTGTTGCAGAGGGACTGTTCACCTCTCAAGTGCTTTTTGGAAAAAAAATTACAGATGTAGCTGTGTATTTTTTGTGTCCGTGGCAGGAGGTAAGTTCAGGGTCTTCCTATCCCGCCATCTTAAAACCACGTCTTCTAATCAAGTTTCATTTATAAATCAGGCACAGTAAGAGCAACAACAACTAACAACAGAACGACTATAACCATATACTGTAATAAGAGTTATGTGATGTGGTCTCTCTCTCAAAATGCCTTATCCGTTTGCACCCACCCTTCTTCCCGTGATGACGTGAGATGATAAAATGCCCGTGTGATGAGATGCAGTGAGGTCAATGACATCGAAACTGCGATGCAGCGTGAGGCTAATGCTGACCTTCCGAAGACAGGCCAGAGGAGGGCCATCTGCTCCTGGGGGGACTACTCTATTTCAAGCAATTCTCATAATTCCTCTTTTTTTTTTTTTTTTGGCTTATTTATTTATTTTGAGAGAGAGATAGAGAGAGAGCTCAAGTGGGGGAGGGGCAGAAAGAGAGAGAGAGAGAGAGAGAGAGAGAAAGGGAGAGAATCCCAAGCAAGCTCCATGCTGTCAGCAAGGAGCCGGACCCCCGGCTTGATCTCACGAACCGTGAGGTCAGAGCCTGAGCCAAAGCCAAGAGTCGGACGCTTAACCGACTGAGTCACCCAGACGCCCCATAATTCCTCTTTTTCTACACATCTAGCTTGAGTCAGCAAAATCCGGTGCTGTTAAAATGCGTTGGGTTCTGTGATAGGCTTAATAATGCCCCACCAAAAAATGTCCACATACTGATGTCCGTAACGTGTGAATGTTACCTTCCACGGACAAAAAGAATGTCACGGATGTGATGCACTTCAGAATCTTGGGGTGAACGCCCCAGATTATACAGGTGGGCCCAGTGCTATCACAAGGGTTCCCAGGAGCAGAAGAGGGAGGCAGAAGAACAGAGCAAAGGGAGAGGTTAGTGCAGGAGACGGTCCAGGGAGAGGCCGTGTTGCCAGCTTTGAAGATGGAGAAAAAGGTCACAAGCCAAGGAATTACAAGAGGCCCCTCCGAACCGAAAAGGGCAATGATGTGGATTCACCCATAAGGAACTGAGCCCTGCCGATGCTTTGACGTTAGCCTGGGGAGACCTGGGTTGGATTTCTGATCTACAAAACTGTAAGATAATAAATCTGTGTTGTTTTAAGCCACAAGCTTATGCTAATTTGTTGCACTAGCCATAAAAACTAATGCAGGCTCTTGGAAGAAAACAGAACAAAACAAAACAAAACAAAACAAAACAAAACACTCAGATTACCTCTAACCCTAAGGCCATGGCCCAGCGGCCCACACACTTTCAGTCTTCCCATACACGTAAAGACAGAATCCCAAATATTTCTTGGGCACAACGGAGCTATGGTCCAAATAGTTTCAAACATTTCCTTTACCCACTTCTGCCCTTACTCCGCTCTTCCCATTCTCACCTGTGGCTTCTCTTCCCACCATCGACCGTGACAGACTGGTTTATCACCTTGAAAACTACAAAGAGGAGAGGGTCGAAGCCAGGGTTTCTGAGCTCCAGCACTACTGACATTTGGGGCCAGATAATTCTTTTGTTGTGGGGACTGTTCTGTGCACAGCAGGGTACTGAGCAGTGTCCCTGCCCTCTACCCACTTGATGCCAATAGAACCACCCCCCGCCCCACTTATGACAACCCAAGATGGCTGCAGACATCGCCAAGTGTCCTCGGAGGTAGGGAGAAATGGCCCCCGGCTGGGATCCACTGGTCCCCCGCATACGTCTGTTTACCTAGCGCTTGGCAGCTGTCTCCATCGGTCCCTCCGGTGGAGAGAGAAGACTCCAGCATGGATGCAGATATATTCTTACATCGCAGCTGGTCTCATTCAAACCAGTTTCCCATGAATTCAGTCCGTTTGGCATTTTAAAACAGTTCGAAGTCAAAACTCAACCACAGGCTTTTTTAATGGCCCCACCACACTTATTCCCAGCCACAGTCAACGGAAACATGGCTGTTCCACGATGACCCACAACCCAACCCTGCCAGTGAGCTCACAATCCATTCTGCCGCTAGAAAAAGCTTGCTATGCGACTGTTACCAGTAACTTTCTAAAGCCCTGTGCAACTTTATTACCTAAACCTCATTAATAAAAGTCCTTTCCATCAGAAGGTTTAACACGGTGTAAATCAAATAGGAGATGACTAGAAGCCTGATTGATGACAGGACAGATGTTTTGGAGTCAGATCTTGGGAAACAGCCATTGTCCTGGAATAGGAAGCCAGTCTACCAGAGAAACAGATAATGTCCTCTGCGAGTCCTAAGAAAATGAGTTAAACAAAGATGTTAAAAGACCCTGCTTTATGGAATTCTTAAGTCTGCTCAGACTTGAGCATTTCAATTCCAAAATAACAAAACAGTAAATGGGAAACATAGCTCCTGTTCTTCCCGGAATCTGAAACACAACTACCAGCTTCCAACACGGGATGTTAAATTCAAAGGATCATTAACTATTAGTCTGATCGAAAGCCACAGCCACACTGAGCCCTGTGAAGTCTCAATGGAGGTGACTGAGCTGCACAGATTGGTGACTTTACAGAATGTTCTTCCAGGAATGTTAGCAGACACATCCCTGGTACCTATGAGTAACCAATCAACTTAACTACAATCTTTGTAGATTAATCTTCCATCAACTACTGTCATATCAATCCTAAGACTAGAATTCCACATTTTTCTCTCAGAGGCCTTCCTCCAGGTATACAATGTTCTTATAAAGCCTGCAAATATCACAGGACTCTAAAGATCTAAGAGCCAAGGTCCTGAACCAAATACCATACTTCTTATGGATTCTACCCCCACTTTTTTGTAATGATACTGGCCTTATGGCAGTCAACGCTGGTAACCACAGGTGCATTTTCCACTCGTTTCAAAGATGTGAAATTCAAGCATTCATGGCAAGCAGCACATAAGAGGAGAGAAGGGGCAGGGAAAGAGTTTTCAGGGAGAGATGAACATTATATGCTATTTAAAACGGGGGTGCAGCACAGCGCCAGGGACACAAATGATGGGATAGGGGTGGGGAGTAAAGAAACTTGGACATCGTTAAGCATTGTCCCTAATATGCAAAACCAACTTCCAAAGTGCTGCATTATGAATGAAAACATCGAGACAGGTAACAGCACGGAGCCTCTGTCTCCAGCCAGGCTACGCTCATCAAACCAGTAATGACTCCAGCACAGTAGTGATAAAGTAGCAAGTGTGGGTGAGTTTGCAATCTGCTGAAACTACCCACACTCCCCGCTTTTATATGGCTAGTTGAGAAGAGCCGGGGAATGCTCTTAAGTGGATTCAGCTACAGGTTTTAAGTCCTTGCCAGATTTAATACCCCACAACTATAAATTTTTACTTTGAAAGTTACTCAGGTATACGACACACTTCTATAAAAATAATGTATAAAGTAGCTCCTTATTTCCAAACCCACAATTACCAGCATAGGAAACCAACTCTTGTGGGTCTTAGCACTGGTTTTATATATCCTTTTAGTTGTTAGGGAAATTGAAACACCTTATTTCTTCATTCAACAGCTGCTGGGTGCCTACTCTGTGCTAGACCCTGAGAATACACGTGAATAAAATATGGACCCCGCACTCTCCATCTAGTGGTGGGACAACAGACAATTGCAAAGGGTGAGCCACAGCTATGAAAGAAGAAAACGGTAGAAGTGGCAGAATGGATATGTTTTCTGTAAAAAGAATATCAGTTTGGGTTTCTTACCCTGATTCCCCAGTCACAAATTGTATTTTCTATCATGGATTTCTCATGGTAACGAAAGAATTGCAGCATGATTCTTTTTGGTTGGAAACATCTCCCCAACAAATTTAGCTATACCACTGGCCTCCATTCTGGAACACCCAGCTGACAAAGAGAAGTTTTTACACCAGCATCAATGACTGATCTTCTATTCCATCACAATATCTGGAATATCATGTCCCTTTTGTCCTGTGTTCAAACCCCCTCTACAATATTTTGTCACATTTTAGATCTGAGTATTTATCTCATTTTGCTATTTTCTTTTCTTTTCACTGGAAGTATTTTAAAAATCAATGACTAATGTCTGAGTGGCCATAGTGCGCAGAGCACCATGGGAAGTGTAAAAACGAACCAGAGTCTGCCCTTGTCCTTAAAGAAGCTGTCCACCCTTAGTCAGGGAGGCAGATGTGTAAACAAACAATAAGGTGTGAATCAAGGAGAATGTGGTGGGGGCTGGGAAATGACCATGAACTTTGCAAGTGGAGGGTTCCAAGCTCAAACAGAGGTATTACTTAGGGATGTATGGGGGGGGAAGGAGTCTCCGCCTTTAAAAAAATTTTTTTTAACATTAATTCATTTTTGAGAGACAGAGAGAGACAGAGTGTAAGTGGGGGGGGGGGGGCAGAGAGAGAGGGAGACACAGAATCCGAAGCAGGCTCCAGGCTCCGAGCTGTGAGCGGCTGGCTAATTGCCAAGGTGAGCAAATGACAAGGAAATTTGGATATAACTGTTCACAATTTGCTAGTACTGCTCTTAATTCATTCTGTTTTCATCCATCGCCGCGACCTACATTCTGTATTTACGATTCCCTCTGAACTGTCTGTGAAATTTTTTAAAAACTCAATGGTAGTCTGAAAGTGCTCGCTGCGTCATGAGATATTTTTCTTCTTGCCACTTTGACACATCCATGGCTGTTTGTCTAAAAAGACCTGCTGTTTGAGCCAAAATGTTGTTTGCTTGTTCGTGTTTCTAAATTCTGGCAATAACTTGCAATGTATCTTTCCCTTGCCTTCCTTCTTCCTAATCCGGCTTTCATTTCTTTCCATTTTTGAGAAAAGATAATTGTTTATATCACATAGGTCTTAATCAACTACCAAATATCTTTGGTTATTCAGGGAAAATCTTATTTTCAAATTCTTACTAACAAGGCCCTTTTCTATGCTGTATCAGTTATTATCATGTTTATCCTATCTTATACTAGACGGTGGCTCTTAGGCCAAAATGTTACTTTCTTATCTACAGATGGTTTGATATGCTTTGTGGCACAGAGAACCTGGCTGTCTTTTGGCTGGTATTCTTTTCCAGCTAAAAATGGGAAACCGAAGACAGAAAGCTGAGGAGGAACACAGGTGGGGAATTTAGATCAACTTTTACAGAACACTTGGATTATTTATTTCTCTTCTAAGAGATCTGAATATTCAGTATACTAGTCATTTTCTGATTTGAATATAACCACTATTTTAATTTCACACACACACACACACACACACACACACACACACACAAATCTGTGGGATTTACTCCACCAAAAAGGAGGGAGGGAAGAAGGAAAGGAAAGT
Organism: Panthera leo; assembly: GCF_018350215.1. Lineage (NCBI taxonomy): Eukaryota > Metazoa > Chordata > Mammalia > Carnivora > Felidae > Panthera > Panthera leo. The sequence continues at coordinate 12,335,642 of NC_056683.1, read as the reverse complement.
CGAAAGCAGAGAGGAGGAAAAAACAGTCGAATACAGTTTTTATGTGGAAGGTTAAGTTCACAAGTTAAGCAAAAGTCACATAGAATCGGAATTAACTGAGAATCCCTTAACTTTCCTGTAAGGCACTGCAAACATGATCTTGTGCACACAACTCTTTATAGTAACTCTCACGCACACTGGAGTCCAACAGGAAGAGCTCGCTGGAGGTCCGCACAGAAATGTCTGAAGATCCAACCATCCCTCTTTTATTTTTAATTTTTTTTAATCTTTACTTACTTTGAGAGAGAGTGTATGTGTGTGTGTGTGTGTGAGTGAGGAACAGAGAGAGAGGGAGACACAGAATCCGAAGCAGGTTCCAGGCCCTCAGCTGTCGGCACAGAGCCCGATGCGGGGGCTCAAACCCACAAACCGCGAGATCATGACCTGAGTCGAAGTCGGACACTTAACCAACTGAGCCACCCAGGCCCCCTAACCACCCTCTTTTAAAATCGGCATTCCATCTCTGAAATTAAATGCAAGGATTAGGCAAAGAACACTAAAGCGTCAGTGCTTTCCAGCAGACTTTGCTCCGTTCTGTTGTAATATTAAGCTTCTTTAACCTTAATGCATATTAATACATTTATTATTGTGGTAGTTGAAGTGGCTTCATATCTTGAGTTCTTAATGTAGAGGTATTAAGAGTAACTTTAAAAATAACTCCTTTAAAAAAATTGTAATCCAGCTGTTATGTAAAAAAAAATTAAAAATAATACACATAATAAAGCCCTAACAAAGTAAGCAGCATTTTAAGAAGTATGGGAGGATGCGGTCCTGCCTCCCTGCTCTGAACCCAGCTTTGCTGGCGAGAGCAGCCCCCGAAATGGCCCGTGTGGCGGGTCAGGGAGCACAGCTGCAGGCAGCCTTGGGTCAAGGTGATGACCTTGACATCTATTGCTTTCAAGAGCCCCCCCAAAGGCCCATCAGCCCCCCAAACATTCCTCTAATCCCTTCCCTTTCTTTTCCCTTCCCAACCCACAGTGTGCTGAGCTCCAAAAGAAATTCTCAACCGCTATACTTTTCCAAAACACACATTCCTTCGGCAGAGCTCACAAGTTACGACACAAACATCAAACTGTGTAGGTCCATTCACCCGATCCTCTGAGGAAGAAAGGCCCAGAGCAGTTTCAACACAAGGGTGAGGCCACGTCACCCAAGACAGGGAGTGAAGGACGACAGAGTCCCGGAAGGCATGGGAAACTGGTTACTGTCTTATGCTCCAACAGCTTACAACTTAAAATGAAACAAACAAAACATAATACCGACGAGTGGCCTCTCACTACAGTACATAAAGAAGCCTGTCAGCCTGTAATCCCTAAACAGCCAGAAAGAAGTTCAAACATGAACCATGAATGTGGGACGCGGGACGTGTGAAAGAACTCTTTCATTTTTTCCTTTATGAATGAACAGGCGTGTGTCTTATTCGAGAAAACCCGTCGCTAATGATTCCTTTTCGGATGCTCTGAGTTATTACGTCAATGAGAGGCTAGCTTCTAGGGGGCTGAGCGATGTCGTCAAACATTGAGACATCAGATGAGTGGTCAAGCTAAGAGACAGAAAATTCCGCACGTGAAAAGACTGGGCAGGGGATGCGATACAGAACTTAGGGGACATCTAACACATTCCAAAGGAAAGAAGACGTGAGAGTATGTCCACTGTCACTCCTCGACCGGACAGTGCTCCTGGGAGACGCCTGGGTCCTCCCTGGAATACTCAGTCCCTGCCCCAACTCTGTGCATCTTGGCGGGACGTTTTGGAAGGAAAAGGGCCACTGAGGACGAGAGAACAAGAATCTGCGTCAACAGCAAACGTGCCCAGGTAAGCCACGGGGTCCCGCCTGATGGCCTATCCTAAGAAACCACGCCCAGGGTGTGCCCACACAGGGGACACCCAAGAGGAGACAGGCTTCCTCCCCAAAGCTGTCACACTCAGGAGTGTTCAGAGGAAAGGGAAAAAGTTGTAAGGCGTACAACATCCACATCAGGGAATACCAAGTAAGAGCCAATTAGGACGGCTGCAGGCTCATGCATATGAAAAGGGACACACGGCATCAGTGAGCACAAATAATGCTCGGGGTCTGTGGGAACGCTCTCGCGGCAACGCATCAAAGGCTGCACACCTCCGTCTTTCTAATTCCCATTAGCTCACCCTTGTCCGGATGAAAAGAGCTCAGTGAATCAATTGCTTCTGTTGAACTGTTTATATATTTTTCGAGTCCTGATTAGGCCATTAGTCACCAAAGCATACCGCACAGCAAACTAGAGCACCTGCAATTATACAACTTCCCAAGAACACGCAGAGAGCATTTGCAGTGAGACCACAGTGGCAGCAAAATGTGAAATGGAGATTATTTGTCAGCAGTTTTCAGAACCGTGCCCTTAAATGCCAAATGAAATATATGCATGGCAGATAACAGAAGCTGCAGCGGGGGCGGGGAGGGGAGGGGGAGAAGGAGGAACGAGGAAAGCACCAACATCTACTCTTCCGAACCCAGACGAGCCCTGAAAATGAAAGCTGCTCTGGGCAACAAAACGAGTCCCCATCGCGCAGGTTTCGACGTCTTCTCTCCTCTCTGATGGGAACGCTGGTAAGAGCCTTGATCGAACACAACCACCAAAGGTAAAGAACAACGGACTGTGGAATCGGTGTCGGCGAGCTGCTCGTTCTTCAGAGGGTCCCCCACGCCTGACGACATCCGTGTCTGAACGCGGTGAACACCGGGTCCCACGGGAAGAGCCTGCCTTCTCCTCTCGGCTGCTTGGTCTCATTTTTCACAGTCGCGATCAGCAAAAATCATGCGATCATGTATTTGAGGATTTCCCATTCACACTAAGACAGGACATCTCTAGAAGGAAAAGAAGGGATGATGTAAACGTGCCACTTCCTTTCCTTCAGCAGGACGCTGAGCCGCTTTCCCGCACACGGCCTGGGCCACACCGGTGGCGAAGTTTTTGTTTTTGTTTTTGTTTTTGTTTTCAGTCTGCAAGGGGTCAGCTACTCGAAGCCTCCAGGCAGAGAAACGGGAAATCACGGATCACGGGAAATGGGTCAAGGGCTCTCCATTTACTGTACAAGTAATAACACAAGCAACAACCTTCCGAAGAGCGTTTTATAGTATTTTTCATGGCAAGGCTGTTACTCTCCGGTCCGTTAATTCTCACTTTGCAGCTTCTATTCATAAGCTTTATATGTATTTATTTGTTGGGTTATACATTTTAGCTGAACTTGGAATGACAGTTATTTTTAAGAGGCTGCCAACACGGGTCAGGAGGCAGCTCAGGAACCTGGCTCGCAGTGGCTCTGGCATAAGGAACCCTGACAGCCAAAACCAACCAGAAAGCTGATGAGCTCCAGGTTTCCAAAGCGCCAGTGGAAAGGCATCCTTCCCTCTGCTCTCTTCCATACGGCTCTTGCAAAGGAAAAAAAAAAAAAAAAAATTCCTTACCAAAAAGGATTCCTTCTGTCACGCAACCAACCACGTCCTTGTGTGTTCCGAGTGCAGATCTGGAGGTGCGCACGTGAGTCCGGGCGCAAGCAAGATGCCGCGGTCTTCACCTTGGACGCAGACAGGGTGGAGGGCGGACGCGGTCCCCCGCGGGCCAGCGCCCCGCAGGCATCGGGGCACAGCGGCTTTCCGGCTTCGCGGCCCTGGGTTCCTCCACTGACAGCCTTCCAAAAACTAATCGCGGCCGTTAGGAGAAAGAGGGCAGTTTCTCAGCATCAGTGCCTTGAAGGTTATCGCGACTCTCCTCCTCTGTTGACCGTCCTGCAGGCACCTGTGACGCAGAGCCCTCCTTCGTGTTCGGAAGGCAGAGACGCTCAGGAGACAGACTGCTCGTTCCTCATCAGACAGCTGAAGACCCGCGTCCTCTGCCTCGCATGTTTTTGGAGATTTTAGTCGGCAGGGTCCGGGGGCTCCCTGACGCTGTTTGTGACAGGCAGACTCTTGGATGTAGGCTTGGGACAAACAAACCTTTCACGAGAGTCCTTAAAAACAGACAGCGTTCTGTCTGAATTTTTGAACCCCGTTCTAGTACAAACATGCTTGGCATCTAGTGCCAGAGAATTTTCTTCTTGGCAAACGGCTCCGCCGCCACCATGGATGTTACCGTTTCGGGTCCCTGCAACCTTGCTCTCTTCCCCTGCTCCCCGTCCCCTTCCCCTTGAGATGTTGTCTGCGCCCAGGCTGCAGGGGTACCGGGCCGTGCATCTGGGTGCCGACGAGCTGTCACAGCCGCCGGCAGGGACAGGGTTGCCGGCACACTGCTCCCAGCCCCTCCTTGGTCTGGCATGCTGACGGGGGGCCGCGTCTTTCATCGTTTGTCTGTTACTCTGACGCAGACCACGGGGTCAACAAATCCAGCCCATGACTGATCACGTGAAGACTCCAGAGGTCACCCTCCACTCCAGGGACTTCCTTCATTCCTGTGTCCTAGTGTCTCTCAAGGAGAGATGGGAGAGAGAAGTAACCTTTGCGCTGCTCTCCTCTCCATGCCTCTGGAAAGACCTTCGAGTTCTCTGACAGTAAACAAGCAGCAGCTCTTGGAAATGACCAAAACCATACCCCCCTCCCATCTGAAAGTGCTCTTTCGTAGAGACTCGGCTTACTGGATTGCTTCCTGCTGACCAACGACCATTTCTTTTCGAGGGATTGGCTGAAATGTAAGAGTTGGAAATGGCCTTAAAGATCAGTTGATTTAGGGGTCCCATGAACTGGAAATGCCTAGGAGCCTACTATAACACAGTTTCCTGGGCTTCAACCTCCCTCCCCACCCCCAAGCCCTGGGCTAATTCGGGAGACACCTGGTGGAGAGTCTAGAACTTCCCAGGGGTTCTGAAGCCACATCTGGAAACCACGGATATAATGCAACTTCCTCATGTTTCCTAAGGCCCAGAGAAGTTGGGTTACTTGCCAAAGGCCACACAGCAGTTAAGGACAAGCCTGACCTCGACGCAGTGCCTGGTGTCGCCAGATGCCCGTGACGTTCGTGACCTGTAGTCAGTATTGGGTGTGCAGTAAAGCTTTAGCCACTTAGGCTCTGCTGTTACAGATAATGACTTCCTATGGCTATATAATTCAATGTCTTTGAATTTATTACATAACCTATAAATTTTTAGTAGTAGACGCAAGTTAAGTGTCACCCTTTTCTTTTTAAGGTTGAGGTTTTTTCTTCTTTTTTTAAAGTTTTTTTTTTTTTTTTAATTTATTTTGAGAGAACTGTCAGCACAGAGCCTGATGTGGGGCTTAAACTTACGAACCGTGAGATCATGACCTGAGCTGAAACCAAGAGTCGGACGCTTAGCCGACCGAGCCACCCAGGTGTCCCCAAGTGTCACCTTTCTTAAGTTAGGGGTGTTTTATAAAAAAACAAATTACAGATTCTTCATTCATTCACCTTCATATTCTAGAGGTGATAGAGGTCTCATAGAAAGCAAAGGAGAAGTGCACTGAATGAAATCTTCTGACCAAGGAAATGGTCAATGAACAAAGTATTTGTTAACTTCTATAAATAACATACACACGCGCACACACACACACAAACACACAACTACCCTTCAAACTCTGGCTCCAGGAATCACTTCTTTTTTTTTTGAAGTTTATTTATTTTTGAGAGAGACAAACAGAGACAGAGCTCACGAGCAGGGCAGAGAACGAGGGAGAAAGAGAGTCCTGAACAACTACCCTTCAACCTCTGGCTCCAGGAATCACTTTTTTTTTTTAAGCTTACTTATTCATTTATTTTTAAGAGAGAGAGAGGGAGAGAGAGAGAGAGAGATTAATCACGAGCAGGGCAGAGAAGGAGAGAGAGAAAAGAATCCCAAGCAGGCTCCAAGTGCTGTCATCACAGAGCCTGACACAGGGCTCAGTCTCACGAACTGCAAGATCATGACCTGGGCCTAAATCAAGAGTCAGGCGCTTAACCGACTGGGCCACCCAGACGCCCCTCCAAGAATCGCTCCTTACATGGAAAGAACTTAACTGCGTCCACCGTCGATGTCGGGTGAACGGGTCGGTGCACTCACTGTTAATTCTGTTCCCTATGGCACTCCATGTCCTTCCCAGTGCCATTTGTACAGTCGCTCGAATATAAAAGGATCGGAAGATAAACTCTACAACGCAGGCTTTTGCCGAATGACAGTGGCTCTCCACCTCACCATCCCCCAGCCCTGTTATTGAGAATGAGTGGGTACGGGTGCTGGGTTTCCCCTTTTCTGGTGAGGAACAACTGAATGAGTAACAGTGAGGGCACCACAGGTAGTTTCCCCACCCACAGACCCTGCTGAAAGCAATGCACAATATTGCTGCTACACCCACACCACGCACAAAAAAGCTCACCGCTTTTAAAGTCGACTTCTTCTACAAGATCCAGCAGGACTCACTCCCTGTGAGAAGCTCAAGGAGAGAATACTGCTCTTTTTGTTGTTAACTGTAAGGTGTATCACTGTCTAGTTAAATCTGAGCCTAAGGTATATAGCTCATATAAAATGTTTACAGGCGATGAAAGAAAGAAAGAAAGAAAGAAAGAAAGAAAGAAAGAAAGAAAGAAGAAAGAAAGAAACAGGGAGAGAGAGAAAGAAAGAAAGAAAGAGGGAGAGAGGGAGAAAGAAAGAGGGAGAAAGAAAGAAAGAAAGAAAGAAAGGAAGGAAGGAAGGAAGAAAGAAAGAAAGAAAGAAAAACTTAGAGTTTGCATCAAAATCAATTGGGAAACACAGGGCCCAGTCACTGTTCACCCTTTAAACTGTTAAAAGCTAAAACATTCTCCAAGTGTTACTAAGCCCTCAAACAACAGGATAATTTCACAAGGCAAGGGTGTTTTCCTTTTCAACAAATTCTTTAAGAAAGAGCGGAAAGCAGCGGCTTGACCTCTACCTGACTATTGGTCAGCTCTGTTCTACATACAAACTCTTAAAACAGAATGCTTCCATGGATAAGTACATTCATAAGAGGTAGACGATTAATACAATCTTCTATAAATTTTATGTATTTCTGGTAATTAAAACAATATCATAATACAGAATTTCCTGAATTGAAATTTCTTTACCTTTGAAGAATCTTCCATTACACGCGTGCAAATTCCCCAAACATGCAAATTGAAAAGAATACCCAAAATAGGTTGACTTTTCGTTTCTTGGTACTGTTATCTTGCAGGGCATGATGGCACAGGCACTACCATTTTCAGTAATCATTTGCTACACAGAGTATATATAAGCATCCCAGAATATATAACACGGCACCTACAACTGAAAAACCATATCAGATTCTGAAATATATGATGTATCTTTCTCAACTTCCAACCTTAGACTTTTCTGAAGTAGTATGTCCAGAGGCGTGAAAAAACAGAGGCCATTTCAAATCTGGTAACACACCATGAATTAGTGAATTATCTTAACAGTTCTTTCCCTAATTAAGACCAGTAAGAAAGGCATCCATCCAATATTCCAACAGACAGCCAAAGTTTCTGGTTGTATAATTATTCACCTCCTAGGGGTCCACCTCAAAGGCATGCGAGACACAGGTTTATGAACATTATGTAGAAAAGAGACGTTTACGTAAAATGAAATTACTTCGGACGAGCAGACTTCTCTGAAATAAAGATCCTTGGCCACTAGAACCGCTTGATTTTGCACTCTAGGCTAGAAACAAAAAAAGCTTAAAAAATATATTCATACAGGAAGCCAATTTTTCCATCAATTAACAAGCAGGAGGCCTTACAAGCATTTTAAGGCGAGATTTTTTTTTAAGTCCTAAAATACAAGCACAGCCTCCCCAGACTTTTTTTTTTTTAATGTAATTTATTTAAAGACGTCAACAAAGTCAACCAGATAAACAACAAATATTTACCGAGAACCTTCCATGTGGCCAAGATGATGCTTCTAAGTCCCAAGTACTTTCAGGATACTTCAAAATTATTTAACTTTATAAACTATTTCCATAAATAACACAGCCTCCCCAAATGTGCACGGGGCTATAATTCCATCTAGTTTCTACGATGACACTGTAAGCCTTGGATGGAATTACAATCTTCATGGGAACAATCAGGGCACATGCTCAGGGAGTCCATGATGAACTCAGTTTCTAAAACAATACAGCCACCAAGCCATTGGCATGTAATTACAACCAGGAAGTCAAGTTGTCTGCTGGCTAGTGTAGGATATAGGGACACGTACTTTCAACTGAAAGTGCCCTTCACCTCACTGTAGCAAAATCTATATAACATATCTGAAAAACTTCTTCTTTTCCAAAATTAAACTTTCTACTTTGGGGATGAGAAAATTTCCACAAGGGGCTAACTGGTAGATGTGCTCTCGATCAGTAAGGACAAGACCTTCTAGATACTCTCAGTAAAATCTTAGAATCTCTGATATCACCTTCATACTCCTACTAAACTGTAAACTCTAAAAAGTTCAATATATTAAGAAATGGGGGGGGGGCAGAAAAAAGCATGCTCAAGAGTCCTAGGAGATGATTGGCATTTCTTCTAATTCTTTGGGACTAGCCTGACATTTATTAACATAAACAAAGCAAAATGCCTTGTGCCTGTAAGAGGGAAAAAAAATAAAGATTTATCTACAGAGATTGAACTCGGGGCTGTACAAAAATGAACTCAGAAACAGACCCAGAATTTCCCTGGGAAAACAAAAGACAATGACACTATGAATCAGCATTTTTCCTCAGGCAGCCTAGAATAAAAGAAGAAACACACACACACACACACACACACACACACACACACACACACGATAACAAACACCATGAGGAAGATGAATACAAATTTAATCTAGATATTTGTATTTAGGACACATATGATTTCCTTGATATTTTCACGCCTTTATCATAACTTTATTTGGTACTTGGAGAGGTCACCAAAACTCTGTTAAGTCAGTATTGCCATAGCAACCAGGAGACCAAAAAAAAAAAAAAAAAAAAAAAAATTCTCCACCAGAAATCCTCACCAAACAAAATATAAACTGTACTTTCATACGGCCACTTTAAAATGAAACTGTACTTTCATACGGCCACTTTAACACCTGTCCTTGAAAACCCAGTTCACCAAGGGACCTCTTGTGGATTACGTGTCCCTGGGTTCCTATATCACTGACTTGAGAACTTTCTAATAACATTAGCTCTTAAATTCATTTTCAAGCTCCGGGGATTCGTGTAGACTGTATCACAGTGGCTATCTAAAGTAAAAAGTATCAAGACAGGAGGGGGGAAAATACTGATTAATTTCCACGACAATGAGACATATCATTTATTAGCTTTACTTAAAAAACCTTCTTGTTGAAAACAAACGCAACGTCTGTCTCTTGGGAGTCTATCCTTCCCTATAACCTGAGAAACGCATGTTTAGTGCCAAGTAAATGAAGAAAGAATTCTTGAAACAGCTCTGAAGTCACAGAAAGAATAAAGGCTCTAAGCTTGGCTCCAGAGGCAAGCTGGTGCAAGGATTACCAAGTTAACAGTTCAAGGCTTCCCTAACTGGAGACGTCTTTATGGATGACGGGCCAAAAGCCCCAACTCTGGCCTTCTCCATAGAGCACCAGCTAAAGTACTGTTTAACACTGAAGGCTGAGAATTTTTCCCGAGTTGTAACATCCCGTTGGATGGAATATGGCCAGCTGGATGCAACATAACACAGCAAACCAAAAATATAAGGGTAATGGGGAAAAGATGGAATTCTTTATAGGTCTGCTTTCCACAAAACATTCTGGGTGGCATCCACTCTGCTTCCCTCCCGTTCAGTGACAAATGGGGTTACCTAAAAAGTAATGCCCTTCCAAAACTACCAATAAAGTACTTCATAAAATTAAATTTAGTATCTTGAGATTCCCACTAATGATATCCCTGACAACCACCAAAAGCTGGTTAGACAGCTTTCTCTTTTTTCTAGGTGCTTTACTGAAAGGAAATACGGGGAATAGATGTGCTTAGTGATATGTGTGTGTGTGTGTGTGTGTGTGTGTGTGTGTGTGTGTGTGTGTTGAAACACACGACCCTCCCTATATGCAGTGGGCATTTCCTGTCTGGCATATTTTAGAGCAAATCAAGACAATACTCATTCTTTAAGACAAAGCTTGAGCGCCAGGCAGTGCTATGGAACTGCAATGCATGAGGTCTGCTGAAGTCACAGGAAAGCAAGTTTGGGGCCTGGAGCTGTTCTATTCCAGATGGAGAAGACTAGAAAAGAAGATGAACCGGGTTGGCCATTAAAAAAATTTTTAAATAAATTCCTCATCTGTTTCCTCGTTTAGAGTTTTTACCCACTACAGGAGAGCAAGATAAAACAAACAAAAAATGGAGCGCCTGGGTGGCTCAGTCGGTTAAGCGTCCGACTTCGGCTCAGGTCATGATCTCATGGTCCGTGAGTTCAAGCCCCACGTCGGGCTCTGTGCTGACAGCTGGAGCCTGGAGCCTGTTTCAGATTCTGTGTCTCCCTCTCTCTCTGCTCCTCCCCTGTTTATGCTCTGTCTCTCTCTGTCTCAAAAATAAATAAACATTAAAAAAAAAATGGTACTATTCAGGATGCCTAAGGGAACATGGAAGGATCCGGTTGTTTTTTAAAAGCATTATTTGTGCTCCAACTGAATAACCTCTGAGAGGAAGAAGACGATCCTTGATGTGCTTGACCACGATCTTCAATACTCAATTCTTACCGCAACTTGACTTTGTCCAGTACATATGTCCAATACCGCTATGCCTCCTCCCAGAAACTAGATACATGAAGGGCATTTATTCACTCACATTACCAAAGAGATTAGCTCCAAAGTTCTCTCAAACGTTTTACAGCTTTCCAGCAGCATCTCATTCTTCACAGGTAATTAACCTCTTGATGGGCTTAGAGCAGCAACAGCGTTAGAAGCCACAACACATCGATGATAAGTTATAAACCAGGGGAGAGGATAATTGGAAACTAGATTTCAAGGCTCCTTGGAAAATATATTCCCATTTATTGAAATAAGTACACTCAACTTTTCAGGAACAGGTGACTCACAGAACTGCAGAACTGGCAGGAACCTTAGCAAATCTTTCTGTTTCAGCTCCTTATCCCAATAATGAGAAAATGGAGACGCAAAGAGAGTGACTTGTCCAGAAAGATTGAACTCAACCCAAATTTGGTTAGAGCGCAAGGAAGACCTGGCTACACAACGTGGCGTCCTCTCTCCCACCACCTTCGTAGATGGCGCTGGCCCAGTTCAAACAACCCATGGGTCCTGCCTTTGGGTCACCCAAATGACGTATTAGGAAAGGTCTAGGAAATAGCGACTAAGATTTCAAAACTAAGAATGAGACAAAAGAATGAGGGAAGGGAAGAAGGGAGACAAAGAGACTCAAATTACAACCTACTGGAGTGGTTTGCAGACACTACCCGTGTCTTTCATTCCAATTGAATGCACTGAAAAAATGGGATGCACCCTTGGAATGTTCCATAGTGATGATGGTGATGTCTGGTGGGAATGTCCCAGTAGGCGTTACAGTCCCAAATCATTATCTGCTCTTTTCCTTATGGCCATCCTCAAGTAGAGTGGAAAAGCTCCCCGAGCGCAGGAACCCTGTCTGCTTTTGTTCGTTATTACGTTCCCTCAACCTACAGAGTATGTGGCACAAAGTGAGTACTCTGTAAAATTCACTGAAAGAAGGAATATAAACTCCTATGACGCAAGAGGAAGAGAGATGTCGTAGCTCCTAAGTGCAGATGCAGTGCTGTGAAAAAATGCCCATTTAAAATGTAAAAAAAAAAAAAAAATGTTAAAAGATGGGGGGGTGGTATCTATAATAAAAATGAGGTATGTTAAAAGTATAAAGCACCTACTAAGCAGTTACTGCCAGTTACATCTATGAAGTAGGTACCACGGGGACGCCAATAGAGTTCCTGCATTAGAAAGAGCTTCCGGCCTGAAGCTCACGGTCAAGAAAGCACAGTGAAGGATGGTAAATAATCACGGAGAGGATTACCTTGCACAAACAGATCAAAACCAAGCAAGTGTGGCTGGAGTGGAGGACAAACGGAAGCTGTAGGCGCTGTGTGTTCAGACGGAGTAAAAGGGGTCACCGTGTATTTTCTAAGGAGCTCTGTGCAGTTTGTATCATGGGCCTGCTGGCAACCATCGACAGCAACCTGCTCTTCCCACCTTTAAGTTCGAGCTTCTATTTTATCACCGTCACAAAGGAACTATACGACAAATAATATGGATCATTATTTTGGGTTCTCAGACAACTTGCTGGCTCTCTAATGCTATGAAGTTGTAAGTCAAGACAAGTGCAGCTGGGTATAATAATATTAAATATAATGATCACAGTTGCCTATTTTAATGACTCAGAAAGACAGTATATCTAATTAATACACACATGTTCACGTAAAGGGAAACAAATATGATAGCTTGTTCTTTAAAAACTTTAATATGGTTTTGGCCACTGTGAATATAATAATAATAATAATAATAATAATAATAATTAATAATAATAATAATAGAAACTATTTTTAAAACTAAAGGCCATGGAACAAGCACTGTATTAGGTGCTTTCTCTCGACTGAGCCCACACTAGTGGATCTGCACAGAGTGGCAGTGTGGCATGAAAGGGAGAGCCTGGGCCACGCAGCCCCAAGCTCCTGGGTTCAAATTTCAGCTCCGCCATCATAGTTGCATGCCCTCACCTGTGTGTGTCAGAGTCCTCATCTCTAAACATGGGAGCCATAATAATATTCAAAGAACCAATATCCACCTACACGTAGGGCTTTTGTGAAAATTAAATGAGCTAACAAATACATCACAGAGAACACAGTAGGCACTCAAAAATATTACACTGCACAAAGTTTTAGTATCCTTTGGAATGCTTACAAGAACACTGAATTCTGGACTCAAGTGGCCACAGCCACCTACATACTATGGGGATCTTGGCCAAGTCACTGAAACTGTAAAAATGGGATGCCAGATGCCATGTTTCCTTCCTAGAATTGTCATAAGAATCAAATAATGGGTGAGGAGTTATGTGAGAGAGCTTCAGACACTAAAGAGTGCTCTATCTAAACTACCACGTCCATGGGGATGATTATCGTCAACTTTCAACCTCTCAAAACCAACGAGCTCATCTTTATCACATCCTCTCCTGCCTGAGAATTTAACATTAAGCATCTTCCAAAGTCTTGATATTGGACTCCCTGTGATAACAGAACAAATGTCTGGTCATCCAGGACTCAATCGGATGGAACTCTATTATCTGCCTCCTTCTGCACACCCACCGTGAGAAGGTAATTGATGTTCACCATGACCCCAGAGCACTCCGAGACTCCGAAGTACCTTCAGGGAAAGATTAAATTATATTCAGCCTAGTTTATTATAAAGTGTATTTAATTATACTCAGATTCTGTGAAAATTGGTGACCTAGGAAAAGCACAGACAGTAAGTCACAGGCTCTCTCTGGTAACCGGAAGCCTGCTCTCCCTGTCCAAACTCCAATCACCCTTTAGCAGAATTTACTGTAAGACACAGCCCACCCTAGGGCAGGAAAAACTGGGAATCCAGCATGCTAATTATAAAAGTCAAAAGAACCTTGCCCTGCCTAATCCTCGAGGACCACCAATGTGCAGAAATATTACTGTCAAAATCTTAAAACAATGAAAAATGTAAACTGTGTAAGATTGCTACATGTTTCGAATGATTTTGATTTTTCTAACAATGAATTTAAACACTTGAACAGCAATAATGTGAATATATCATTTATATGTATTATTATAGCACTTAGAAGTGTGAAAACAGATCAGTAATGGTGAATATTACACTCTTTAGAGTGGTAAAATGACATTGTGTTTATTAAGTTTTGCCTCTTGTTTTAAAGAAATTAGGTGTAGGCAATGAGGCATCCAATACAAAAATAAAGCTATACTGGGGTGCCTGGGTGGCTGAATCAGTTAAGCGTCCAACTTCGGCTCAGGTCATGATCTCACAGTTCGTGGGTTCGAGCCCCGTGTCAGGCTCTGTGTTGACAGCTCAGAGCCTGGAGCCTGCTTCGAATTCTGTCTCTCTCTCTCTCTCTCTCTCTCTCTCTCTCTCTCTCTTTCTCTCTCTCTCTGTTCCTCCCCCGCTCACACACACACTCTCTCTCTCTCAAAAATAAATAAAGCTTAAAAAAATAAAAAAAAAAGTTATACTGTATTAGGGTTGTGAAACTATGGTTACTTGCCTTTGTTAAAATTATTTCAATGCTGTTACATTACCTCACAAATGCGAGTCTTGAACACCATATATCAGTGTTAGGAGAAAAAGGACTGGTTGTGAACTATAACCCTCCATTCAATATATGGCTTCCTTCTGGAAAATTCCTCCTGAGAGGGGCCTCTCACCTCTGCTTGAACATCTCAGGTGATGGAGGTTTCATTACCTCATCAATCGGCTTGTTCTATTTTTAAGGCAGCCCTGATGTTAGAATGTTCTTCCTCCAGTGGCAGAACTCTTAATTCTCTTTACCTTTAACTTCCCTTCTGCTCTTAGTTCTTATTTGGGTCCTTGGGAACCACTTCAGTAAGTGATTTCACTTCCCATCAGGTCCTTTGCTAGCCTCACTCATTTTACCAGTTGAATAACAAACTGCTTCTACTCACGTTGTTCACTGTTATTCTATAAGCCACGGTGGCCATTCTTCATAACCATGTGCCATCAGCTGAAGGGCCTTTGGCACCAAGGATCTATGCAGACTACATCCAAGTGGATGGACATGGCCCTGAGGGACCATGGGGCTTGGTGGGCTTTCCTGGGACCCAGCTATGGCATACGCTATTTCTATGAAAAAAATATTTTGAGTTCCTAAGGTCAGATTTATATTCATTCTGTATCCACTTTGGGGGGAAATATGTTTCTCACACACACACACACACACACACACACACACACGCACACACTCATGCACACAGAATAATTCATTACTCTGTCCTCTTACCTACATTGTGAGCCCAGTGAGTGTTGTGGTGCGTGCATAAAATTCCCCAGCTCCTCTCCCGGCTGGAAGAAGCAAAGTGGGAGAGCCGCACACCCATGCTCTTCAGATCGCCACCTCTCCCCTGCCTTCTGGGATAATGGAGCTGAAGGGAGAGGAAGGCACAGGTATCCCAGGAGTTTCTACCTACGAACCCTGACATGCCAGCCAGGCAATCCCCTGTCTGGGATGAAGATTGCTTCGGAAACTTCTGGTCTACCCCCAACAGGTCTCCCATTCAGTCTCGTAGTAAACCCTGAAGTCCTAGACCACCGTCTTGTTACAGATTCAACTTGAACCAAGATTAGTTTAAAGCACAGAAGGGATTCTATTTATTTTTATTATTTTATCCAATGCTGATTTGAGCTGTTACTAAATAAAAACCGTCACGCACACTGGCAGCCCTTACTTTACATAATAACATCCTATTCCTCCCTGCCTGGCGCAGCCTTCAGCATCCAGAACGTGGCCGTGACCACCATGGGCCAAGGTGGTGCGTGGGGAAAGCAATAGGTGAGAATTCAGGTACCCAATCCAGGCTAGTAATTTTATAAGCTTGGTTCTCTGGTTTCCCTTAAGTTTACAACAGATCAGACAGGCAAATAAAAGGAGCTCTAAAGACACGGCAACCAAGAAAAGTGAATGGGACAGAGGCCGTGACATCAGGAAGAATCACGAGCTTCTGGGGCATCGGAACGTACTACATCAGCGCAATCATTTCAGAGAAATGACAATAAATCTCCAAGAAAAAGGTTACATTAATGTCCACTATCCTGTACTCTATTTAGGAAACCTTATACCTCATCTTACAATAATTTCTTCCTGACAATGTTGAGGTGGTTGGGGTTTTTTTTTTTCTTCCTTCTAACAATGTCTGCACCGGATGCATTTAAATATGCTGACTACGTATACCCTCTGAAAGCAGTTAATTCCAGGAGTATACAAAATTAAATATTTAAATCTCTACTAGAGAAACATGAGGGAACAAAAGTGAATAATCATTAAGGAACTCAAAGGAATTATAGTGTCGCATTCTTTTTTTTAATTTTTTTTATTTTTTTTAATTTTTTTTTTTTTTTACTGTTTATTTATTTTTGAGACAGAGAGAGACAGAGCATGAACGGGGGAGGGTCAGAGAGAGAGGGAGATACAGCATGTGAAACAGGCTCCAAGCTCTGAGCAGTCAGCACAGAGCCCGACGCGGGGCTCGAACTCACGGACCTCGAGATCGTGACCTGAGCCGAAGCCGGACGCTCAACCGACTGAGCCACCCAGGCGCCCCAGTGTCGCATTCTTTAGTGGAAAGGAACACGTGAATGAAAGAAAGAAATCTGCCTTCTGATCTATTGGTCAGAGGTCAGCCTGTCATGAAGCTCCTAGTTTTAGGTAAACCAAGGGAGTTTTGAAACCTCTGTCGTAGGAACAGTGGAAAAGGGGTTTCTCTCCTTCTCATATTCAAGGGAAAGGTCGTTTTCACCCTAAAAGCTAAGAGAGGGGAGACGAGGGACATCGTTAGTGCAATACACTCTCAGCTCTTAAAGTCTCTTTAACATCTTTGCTGTATGGAGAGGATACCTCTGTTAGTACGAATTTTAAGGAAATTCCGAACTTGGTGACTCCTTTCTAAGACGCTGCACAGAGGGGCACCTGTATAGCACCCACACCTGCATCGTATTAAAGTGAACACCCGCAGCAGGACGAGGAGGGAGGGGGAAGAAGGATGCACCCACCCACCCACCCACACGTTTTCTTTTAACTGGATCTCACCGACAGCGTATACGTATGTGAGGTGATTCCATTTTGGATTGCTAATTGGGAAAATCCCTCAGCATACTGTTAACACAGCATCACATATTAAGGGCAAAATAATTCCACGTACAAGGATGTTCCCAAACTGTTACAATCTCCCCTTGGACTTCCCTAAGACCTTCCCTGCTTTCCATTCTCTTCAGATCCCAGTTACTGTGGTGCTATTTAGAATATGGCTATTTAACACCATTTTTCCCCTCTTTTTTTTTTTTTTTTTTTTTTTTTTGCACTTAAGTCTTTTAAATTTTTTTGTGGTCTCTGAAGAGCTAAGCCTAATTTTTTCCCTTTTTAAAAATTCCTTTTTTCTATGTTTTTCCCCCTGTAGTTGCCCCCAACTCCCCAAATCTCTCATAGTAGATGCAAAACTCTCACTAGGCTTAATCCTCAAATGTTTTGGGAGCACCTGGGTGGCTCAGTCAGTTGAGTGTCTGACTTTGGCTCAGGTCACAACCTCATGGCTCATGAGTTCGGGCCCCATGCTGGGCTCTGTGCTGACAGCTCAGAGCCTGAAGCCTGTTTCAGTTCTGTATCTCCCCCTCTCTCTGCCCCTCCCCCAAAAATAAATAAACATTAAAAAAAAAAAAAAACACGTTTTCAATTTACTCATGTAGTGAGTAAGTGACCTACCTCCACCAAAGGGACCAAACATTTCTGCCCTGGGACTTCCTAATACACTTCTAACAAAGCCCAATGGAGATCAAACAACATCTTCCTAACACCTAAGGACAAATAAATAATCATGTCCTTATAGGCAATGGGTATTGTTGTCACCAATCCAAAGCCACGGCACTCCGGCACTCGGTGCCCCAGCTACTAGGAGGAGACCCACGGGGCCCCCGGGAGCTCTGGCCAGGGGACAGAAGGAGGTCCCTTCCTGAGCACGTACTGCCCACCCTGCACATACATCTTACCCTTCATGACTTCCTATGGCTACGAGCACCAGGAGACAGTGTTTGCCCCTTCCAATCATCTCTCCCCAAGGCACCGCGAGAAACAATGTCACAGAGGTAATGGGGCAGGGGGAATAGTAACCACTTCTGCCTCCACGGGATTAACTTTTCACCTGCGCTGGAAATGGACTATGTTCGTGATTTATTTGAACAGGGCCCGGAACCTCCAAGTCTACACACATCACTCGGTCATTAGTGCCTTGCAGTGAAGAAGGGTGTCACTGATAAATTATTTGAGCAACTTGCATGGACCATGGGAGTAAGAACGTGCTTGACGCCCCTCCCTCCACCTCTCCCACTCTGTCCCCCAAGACCTAGGAGGTAATGCTTCATTGTTCTCCATCCACACTTAACACACCCCTGGGCTTTTCTTAAACAGATAAACCTTGTTCTAAAGAAGATTAAAACTTCCAGATAGGGCACACTGACAATCATTAAAGACCGTTTTGGCATGTGTACATACACTCTCCACGTTACGTGGTAATGAGATTTCATGGAGGGAGGTTTTGTTGTTGTTCCTCTTCTTGAAGTATAAGAACAAGTAGATTGAAATAATACATTTTCAAGACCCAGCCATTTCAGAAATAATCCCAATAATAGAAAAAGATCCTAGCTGGAGCTAAAAACTTATGCCCAGTGAAGAAAAACCATAAAGTAGGAGTCTCTGGAGAGCTGGGTTTTTAGCCCAGCCCTCACACAAACAAGCTGTGTGTTGTAAGGTTGGTCACTTGACCTCACTATGCCTCAGATTTCTCATCTGTAAAATTAGAACATTCAGTTAGATTAAAACCCTTTCAACTCTAAAATTCAGATTCTATGATTGTCCTTCCAGCTTAATAAAACAAAATACGGTGATCCATACTGCCTTTTTTTTTTTTTTCAACGAAGCAAATTAAAAAAAAAACAAAAAACAAAAAATGGCAGGAAAGCTCAAATACACCAAGAAAATACAACCGGAGAGGAATGAATATTTAACTTGTGCAACAGAAGGTCTGTCCAGAAATTAGTACCTGATCTTTACTTCCAGAAAAAAAAAGTCCCCTTTCTGTTTTCTTCTATGCAATGTTCAGTTCACCACTAGACAAGAAATATTCCGTGCCTGCTGAAATGCATCTGGATTTGCTGATGGGTTGTGTTCAAGGATTCAGCAGCACCATGGCAGAAAGCAACCTCTCTGTTCTTCCCTGTTACCACTACGTTTAAAAGACCAACAAAACGGCTCCGAAATACACAGGCCAAGATCTTGCTGTCCTCTGAAAACAGCTCCGAAATACACAGGCAAGATCTTGCTGTCTTCTGTCTGAAACGGTTACAAACTACAGGCTAATCTCGGCATCTGTGACCTCACCACCCAACGTTTTACAAATTGAGTAACTACTTCCCCGTCCGTTACTACTCAAATGATAAAAGTGAAAATAAAAAGGGGAGCAGGGCGCTGCAAGTTAGGAGCGAGTGAGGACGCAAAAGGAGAGCAAACAGGTCTAACTGAATTCAGAGACTCATTCCAGGTGGATTTCGGGGAGGGCCGAACCACCGTTTTGCTTTTTGATGGCTTTACCTCTGGCTCCTCGCTGCGAAGCCTGGGAACTGTTTGTGGGTCACAGTAAACAGGGTTCTGGAGCACAATGTGACTTCCAGGGAGAGAGCTAAGCCAGACCACAGCCCGCCAGCCAGCAGGACAGATACTAAAAGGTGATAAGGAGAAAAAGAGGCACGTCTTTTCATGAACGAACGTGAGACCTCGCCGACTTCCTTCGACTTCCCCAAGTGAAATGTCAGGTTCACATGATTTTGAAGAATCAACTGTGTTGCCTCTTAGAAGACAAACATGCAAAAATTCAGTACCTGACCGCATAGATTTTGTTCGTCGGTGTTAAAAAAAAAAAAAAAAAAAAAAAAAAGAGTTCCCAGTAGGAAGCAACACAGTCCAGAGTTTAAAAAAATAAAATTCTTAATCTGCTCAGGATGAAACACACTGCTTAAAATAAACTGAATGACACCTAAAATGATCTGCTGAATGAAAAGAAACGTTCTTCTCAGTCAAAAAAATAAGCTATTAGGCAGCAGTGGGAGCTTACTCTTGTCTTCTTCAATTACATTTTTACGAAACACACGTGGCAGACAGTGCGTGCTTTTTAATTTTTAGCCTCTCTCTCCCAATCCCGGGGTCTTCTCGGACTTTCCCCGCGGCTGCCGGCCAAGCTGATGGTCTGGGCAGGCTCTTGACAGCGAAGGTGTCTTAAAGGTACCCTTTAAGAATGAGCTCGGGCAAGGATTCGGGAATGGACTTCTTCCTCTGTATCTGGGGTACAGACTGAGAAAACACTCCCTGTTCCGCCTGTGTGGTTATTATGTTTCTGCCGAGTGCACATCTCGCTGTGCTCTGGCCTCCCCCTCCCTCCTGCCCTCCCTCCCCGGGGCCATTCCCGGCTGATCAAAGAGGGCGGGAGGGAGGGGAGGGCCAAGTTTAACCTTACCAGGAGATCGGGTTGTCTGGTGCCCAGCAGAAGTCCCGAGATAACGCCTGAATCGTGGCCATTTACACAGCAGCACAAGGCTTACATGGCCGACCCAAACAATATACCCCAGCTCCCCCCGAGCTCCCCGTCTGTCCTCCGGCTTCCTAACCACCTCCCACAGACCTCCGATGTGGGCAGGAGGAGGTGAGAACTGCCTGCGGGTGGGCCCTGGGAGGCAGGAGAGGCTGGAGAGGAGACGGAACAGGCAGGCCGGCCCCGAGGGTGTGCAGTGGTAAACAGACATTCTGTTTTTAACTGCAAGGCTCTGCTTCCTCAAGTTTTCACCTAATTTCCCTAAGTGGGAAACAGATCTTAAGAAGCAAGAGCAACTGTCTGGAAAAGCCCAACTGGGGAAAAACAAGGATCACCTTTAAACTTTGGTTTTACTACAATCAGCAGAAGAAACGGGAGTGGGGGAGAAAGAAGGAAGATCCTGGGTATAGTGATATGCGAACACAGGCAGGACAGGAGTGAATGTCAGCGTCTAAGGTCACGGCTGGTAAACAATAAGGTTGTGATTTTCTTGCTTAAAACAAATTCCTGTTTGAAGACGCCATTAAAAAAAAAAAAAATCCAGACACAGAAACCACACAGAGAAAGAGAAAGAGAGAGAGAGAGAGAGATTACCCTAAAAATAAACCGCCAATGAATTTTTTATACCACATTTTGAAACTAAAGACCGACTAGCCCAGGGCAGTGGTCTCAGGGGACAGAGCACCTGGGCTCTGGACCCAGCTAAGCAAGCCATTGTCCCTCTGGGCTATTCATTTCTTAATCTAAAAACAGGGGAATGGAGTGAACCATCTTCAAATTTCCTTACAACTCTGAAATTCACGTTACAGTCTCCTAGAACAGTATCACAGCTAGGTTTGAACAAAACCACGTGAATAAGGAAAAACCCTTGGCACCTACCAGCTCCATTCTAATGTTACGATGGGCTCTGGGGTTAGGGGTGATGCTTCTTTGCCTCCTAAGGTGCTTAATTTGGGAAACCTGCACCTCTCAAATCAAAAAGAACAGAGGGAAAATGGGTGACGGGCATTGAGGAGGGCACTTGTTGGGATGAGCACTGGTTGTTGTTTGTAAGCCAATCTGACAATAAATTATATTCATAAAAAAAAATAAAATAATTACCCAAGGGAAAAATAAATAAATAAAAAATAAAAAGAACAAATGTAGGACAGCTGTGACATCCACCACTGTGAATGGCTTTGATGTCCCGGAACCCCACAATAGCAACAGTTAACGTGGCCGAGTTTTATGCCATGTATATTTCAGCACAATAAAAAAAAAAAAAAAAGAAATCTATATAAAAGGGGAAATTACGATGCAGCCCACGCTGGAGGAATGCTCTGGAGGTGGGCACTGCATTAAAAATAATAATTATTAAAAAAAAAAACATGGCGTTTAGTTTTCATTTCCGATTTTAATGTGGTCTCCGGGGTCTGCTGAGCACAGCCTCCACTTCTACCCAGGTAGGAGAGAAAAGGCTCGTTTGCTGTTTCACAGAGCGGTTCCTCCCCTGTCTTTGCTGCCCTCTCCCCTTCCCCACAAAACCTGTCTGTCATCCTCCAAAATCTGTCAAGTGCTACAAATCACTCCTAAAAGCTCTGGGAGGCACCCCCTCGAAGAATCTGCACAGATCAAAATCTCAAGTGCTTGCCTGCCTAGGGACTGCTGTAATTTGAGGTGTTGCTTCCTTTTAAAGAATAAAAAGCAGATGTTCTGAGCTGATGAAAGTAAATGTCCTTTCAACACGTCTCTTTCTCTCGCACTTGAAACTCTTAACCAGCAAGAAGTGCTTCTCACACTCCGGCAGGTCATTTCTGCACTTTTTGCTTTTGCTTTGAAGTCACAGCACAGTAGGACTCTACACCTGGGGTAAAAGGATTCCTGACAGCCTCCTGAGGGCACCCCAAACAAGGGCGTGTGGGCAGAGAGCTGCCCCAATCCAACTTGTGGCACCAAGGACGGCCGCCTGCCTACGTCACAGCTAACGGAATCCAATGTTTCTTGGCAATCTTGACATGAAGTCTCAAAGCCACATACACAGGCTTAGTCATCTCCAAACTCCTGCACAAATATATACCTAAGAACTCACTCTGCAAGGGGGAGGGAAGGCAGTACCAAAGGGACCAGTGAATTAAGAGATCTAATCCTAGCTCCACCAGCACGCTGGAAGCCTCACGAACCCTCTGGGTCTCTTCTCTCTATAAAATGCGCACAGTGGACCAAAGCCCTCGGAGTGCGTGTGATAGACAGACCATGGCACAACTACCCACAGCAATTTACACAGCAAGCCAAAGTCGAGGTAGTGACTAGAAGGGTAAGGGGAAAGCAAGGACCAGCAGTGAGTAATGAAATCGACAGCACTGGCTTCCAGATCCACCTAAAACGATCAGTAAACTCGACCATCTTGCCCAGCCCCGTATGAGGTTCTGTGGAGATGTAGAAGCAAGTCTGGTCTTTAGTGAAACACCTGTCAGACGCAGACGCTGAAATGCAGTCATGGAAGGGAAGAAAATCAAGTAAGTGAAGCAACTAGTTCAATTCTTCCATCTAGTACACAAAGAAGCCGCAGAGGCCCCTTCTGAGGTCCAGAGCTGTTTATCCAAGCACATGCTGGACACCTCCACCTGGAAGCCCCACTCAGCTCTTCTGCCGGGCTCCCCAGGGCACCGAGTGGTGCCGCGGTCCACCCAGCTCTCCAAACCAGAAGGCCCTGCCCTCTCACTCACCTCCAAGGTCTGATTCACCTTCGGGTCCTTAGATCTTACCTCATTAACATCCCTCCAACCTGCTTCCTCTTACACGCCTGTCATCTCCACGGTCACCACAAGCTTCCTGAGAATAAGGGGCCTGAGTGTCCTGGCCCACGCGGGATCCCCGGCACACAGGCCAGAGATTAGCATGGAGCAGGTGCTCCACGGTCGTTAAATAAACATTCCTCTGTCACCTGAATTTCTAGAACTGTTTCCTCTTTGGTCTCCCTGCCCACCACCTGCTCCCTTATCATGCCACATGCACAGCACTGGAAAAATGAGGTTTCTAAACCACACATGTGACTTTTCACAGCCCTGTCTCTGGTCCTCCAGTGGATTTGGGGGTTTGCATTACATTCCGGATAAAATCCAGGGTCCCGTGTTTGCACACAAGGCCCCTCCTGACCTAGCCCTTGAACCTCTCCAGCGCTGTCAGGCCTGACTCACTGATCTGCTTGTTACTCCTTCTGTCTGTCCATACACCATTCTGCACTTTGTTTCTGGTCTCTCTTTGCACAGGCTGTCTAAATCACTCCTCGTTCTCAAAAGCTTAGTTTGAAGGGCATGTGCTCTGAAAGCCTGCTCTGACTCCCTTTTCCCCAGTCTGATTTAGGTGCTCCTTCTCTGGGGTTCTGTGTTCTGTGCAGGTATTCATGAAATATTTGTGAAATTAATGAAGAATGGAGGAAGGGAACATGGGAAGGAGGAGGGGGGAGGAAGGGGGAGGGACAGAGAGAGAGAGAGAGAGAGAATGGAAGAGAGAGAGAACAGCTCAAAAAGAGAGAGAGAGAGAGAGAGAGAGAGAGAGAGAAGCCCCTGAAAAGATTGTTTCTTAAAAGGTTAAGGAAACTAGTTAAGTGTCAGAAATGGGACAAAAATCCAGGCCTCCTAGTGGCACCTGGGTGGCTCAGTCAGTTGAGCGTCTGACTTCGGCTCAGGTTATGATCTCACGGCTCGAGAGTCTGAGCCCAGCACTGGGCTCTGTGCTGATGGCGTGGAGCCTACTTTGGATCTTCTGTCCCCCCCTCTCTCTCTCTGCCCCTTCTCTCTCTCTCGAAAATAAATAAATCTTTGAAGAAAAAAAAAGATTCAAGGCCTCCTAATTTTCTCTGATGGATCTTCTTCCTCCAAATCCATTCTATAAATGTTTTTCCAAGGATCTCTTCTCTTTCTCCCCCTGTCACGTCTTGCTAGAAGGCCCCCTATAGTTTTACTAACTACTCTCAAAACCCTGTCTTCTATCAGCTCTAGACGGATATACCCAATTATCTGCTACCTAGATGTCTTATCGGCAATTCAAATTCAAAATGACAAGGAATACAAATAAAAGAATTATATTATCCCCTGCTCTCCAATGCAAAAACAACAAAAACACTTCTAGAGCACCTGCCGCCTTCCTACGCCCATTCATACAGCCATTGAGACAGAAATGTGGAAATCAGCCGTCCAGTTTTTACATGATCATTTCTATACCAGGATATGTCATGTCGTCTACACGTTTTACCTCACTTAATCCTGCCAGAAAAACTCTAGTAAGAAATCGTGTGACTGAAGGGGCGCCTCGGTGGCTCAGTCGGTTAAGCGTCCGACTTCAGCTCAGGTCACGATCTCGCGGTCCGCGAGTTCGAGCCCCGCGTCGGGCTCTGGGCTGATGGCTCAGAGCCTGGAGCCTGCCTCCGATTCTGGGTCTCCCTCTCTCTCTGCCCCTCCCCCGTTCATGCTCTGTCTCTCTCTGTCTCAAAAATAAATAAACATTAAAAAAAAATCGTGTGACTGGAACTTGAAAAATAAAGAAATGTAACATATTTACCACTCAGGCTTAGCTCCATCGACTTCTTTCTCCCACACGCCTCAAGTACAAACACATCGATCCTTCCACGGAACTTCCACTATCATAAACTCTTCTGCACTACTGCAGAAGACCCCTAGAGGTACCTCTGCCTCCGATGTTACCCCAATGAAATCTACCCTTCACTTTGCCAGAAGCATTAACTTTCTTAAAGATCAAGTCAAGTCACTTCTGGTTTCAAACAAGCTGGGGGAGTTGCACAGGCTGCGGACTGATACCCATCTCAGAGTGTTGGCCATTAACAAACACTAGTAGTCAGGGAAACTCTTGGAGAAACTCAGAAAGGTAGAAATTGGGAAAAACAGCAGTCTGAGACAGGAGAGGTCTAATGGTTATGAGGTGGGGAGTAACTGGGGGAACAGTGAAGTCACCGGTAAGTCTTAGAGAAAGCTAAGTTTAGGTTAAGATAAAAGTAAGAATAATTATACGAATAATATAAAATATCTTCTTTTAAATTAGCCAAAGAAAATTCAATCTAGCCAAAGGAAGGAAGGAAAGGGTTAAAAAAAGAAGCAGCAGCAGCAGCAAAAATAAATGGCACGTAGAAAACATTAGACAAAGCTAAAAAAAAAGTCTTATTAATAAAAGTAATTATAATTGGGTATAAAGTCACTACTCAAGTAACAGTAATACTGCATCCAAACTATATACAATATGTGGGGGAAAAACAGTGATCCGTTTAAAATGAAGTGTAAAACAAAGATGAAAATAAGGAACTAAAAAATATGAACGAGATACAAACAAGATCCAGGGTCGCGCTTTTATTATCAAATAAATGGAATATAAGGTAAAAAAAAAAAAAAAAAAAAAAAAAAAAAAAAAAAAAAAACATTATAAATGACCACAAAGGACATTATATACTGGCAAAAGGAACAATTAATAAAAAAGGTCTTATGGTCACGAATATATATGCATCCAACAAAACGGCCTCAAAATATTTAAAGCAATACTCAGTGACTCAGTCAGTCAAGCAACCGACTCTCAACTCTCGATTTCAGCTCAGGTCATGATGTCACAGTTTGTGGGTTCGAGCCCTGCATTGGGCTCTGCACTGACAGCACGGAGCCTGCCTGGGATCCTCTCTCTCTGCCCCTCCCCTACTGGCTCTCTCTCTCTCTCTCTCTCTCTGTGTCTCTCTCTCTCTCTCTGTCTCTCTCAAAATAAATAAATAAACATTAAAGAAAATAAAGTAACACCCACGGAGAAAATTTTAAAAATAAAAAAAAAAGGAGATTTTAAAAATCCTCCCTATTTCTGGAAATTAAAAATACTTACTATTAAAAAAACCTGAAGGAAATAAAACGGAAATAACAAAATACAGATACTCCTTGATTCACAATGAGGCTATGTCCTCAAAAACCCACTTTAAGTTGAAAATATCCTTATTCGAAAATGCATTTAATAGGCATAACCTGCCAAACTTCATAGCTCAGCCTAGCCTACCTTAAACGTGCTCAGAACGCTTATGTACTATACCGAAAGGGAAAAACAGAAGAACCGTATGGGTACAGAATGCTCGTCAGTGTATCAGCCCTTGTGATCACATGGCCGACAGAGCCCGGCCCGCATCAGAGGAGAGGAGGATCACACTGTATATCCTAGTCCGGGGAAAGATCAAAATTCAAAATTCAAACTGCGGTTTCTGCGAAATGAGTATCACTTTTGCTCTCATATAAAGCTGAAAAATCGTAAGTCAAACCATCTTAAGTCGGGGAACGTCTATATTGAGTTATGTAACGATGAAAGTATTTATTATATACGTAAATCTGTGCCATGTAGTTAAGCCAGGAGGATTCACCACAAGTGGGTGATTGACATCTGAACAGCCTACAGCTATTGTGGTCACATCCGTATCAGCAGACTTGTAACAAGGAGAATTGCCAGAGGTAAAGGACCATTTTATCATAATTAAAGGGTATATTCATTAGGTAGACATGATAATCCTAAAAGAGAATGCACCTACTAACAGAAAAGAAGAAAAATTTTCAAATCAGTCATCTAGGAAGAGGAGAGCAAATTAAACCCAAAGGATGGACAAAGAAGGAAAAAATAAAGATGAGAGCAGAAATCAATGAATCTGAAAACAAGCAGCAGTTCATTCTTTGAAAAGATTAATAAGATTGATTAACTTCCAGCCAGACTAATCACAAAAGTAAAAAGAAAAAAAAAAATCAATATGAGAAGTGAAAAGGGGGATATTTTCAGAGATCCTACAGACATGAAATAGACAGTGAGGAAACATTATAAATAACTTTATGGCAATAAATTTGACAACTTAGATGAAAGGAATAATTTCTTGACAAATGGAAAACATGATTTACCAAAATATAACAAAGCATAAATTAAAAATGTGGACAGTTTGCTCTCTGTGAAGAAACTGAATTCATTATCAAAATCCCTGGCACACCATGATACAACCGTTGTGTATCCTGACTGTGGTGGAAGGTATACAACTCTACGTATGTGTTACAACTCAGAGAACTGTTCACCAAAAGAAAAAAGAACACTTTCCTGTATATTTTTAAGCACAGTGTCATACTTTTAGAACCTTTGCACAAAGAAAACTCCAGGCCCAATGGTTTCACTACTGAACTGCACATCTTTTTAAAAAGAAATAAAATATCACAAAAAATTATTTTAGAAAATGGTGAAGACAGCAATAGTCTGCCACACATTTTATGAGACCAACATAACACCAACACTTAATAAACCTAGTAAATACTACACAAGGGAAGAAAATTAGAGATAAATATTCTTTTTTTAATCTTTTTCAAAAATGTTTATTTATTTTTGAGAGAGAGAAAGAGAGACAGAGCACGTGTGGGGAGAGGGGCAGAGAGAGAGGGAGACACAGAATCCGAAGCAAATGCCAGGCTCCGAGCTGTCAGCACAGAGCCCGACGCGAGCCCAACGTGAGCCCAATGCGAGGCTTCATCTCACAAACCACAAGATCATGACCTGAGCCAAAGTGGGACACTTAACCGACTGAGCCACCCGGGTGCCCCATAGGGATAAATATTCTTAATGGTCCCAGTTGTAAATATACATAATAAGATATTAAAAGAATAGGGAAAAAGAATAGTGATAACTATCAGTAACTTTTTCTGATCCCAGAAACTGAAGGTTAGTTTAACATTTAAAATCAATCAACGTAATTCACCATATAGAGGAGAAAAGCTATATAGGACATCTTATTAGATGCAAAAAAAGAACTACACGAAATTCAAAATCCTTTGCTGATAGCAACAAATAAATAAACATCCCTCAGAAAATCAGGAATAGAAGGAAACGTCTTCAAGCCAATCAAGGACAACTATGAAAAACTCAGAGTTAACATCACAGTTAATGGTGAAAGGGTGAATGCTTTCCCCTTAAGATAAGGAACATGGTTATGTGCCCTCACTAGTAAGTGAATTTAGCAGTCCATAAGATACAAGGTCAATTAACAAAAATCAGTTGTATTTCTTATCTAAACATTAAAAATTTGGAAAATGAGATTCTATAAAAAATAAATTTATTATAGCATCAAAAAACATAAAATACAGTTAAATTTTACTTAAAAAAACCCCATTCAATGCCTCTGCAAAAATGGGGAAATGTTACTGAGAGAAATTAATAAATAAAAGCACAGAGAGACATAGTATATTTTCAGATTGGAAGTTCTCAAAATTGTTAATAGGTCAATTGTCCTCAAGTTGATTTCTCATAGTTCAATGCAATCCAAACAAACTTCTAAAAGAATTTGTTGTTAGCTGTACAATTTGTTTTATTTTGTTTGGTTTTTAAGTTCTTATTTTAATTCCAGTTAGTTAACATACAGTGTTATATATACCCTGTGCCCATCACCAAAAGTGCACTTAAAAAGCATTTTTTTTAATTCCAAGTCAATGCTAAAATGTATACGGAATTCTAAAAAGCTAGAACGCCCAAAATAATCTTGAAAAAGAACAAAGTTAGAGGACTCACACTGCAGCCTTGCAACAAAGCTATTTTAATCAAGTCAGTACAGTACTGACATTAGCACAGCATGTGGATCAATGGAATTGAAGAGTCTTGAAACAAAACAAAGATGGTCACTTGAGTTCTAACAAAGGCAATTTGATGAGGACAGAAAATATTT
This sequence comes from Panthera leo, assembly GCF_018350215.1. NCBI lineage: Eukaryota > Metazoa > Chordata > Mammalia > Carnivora > Felidae > Panthera > Panthera leo. The sequence continues at coordinate 12,306,626 of NC_056683.1, read as the reverse complement.
TCCATAACTGTTTCATACATTCCAATAAATGTATGCAAACAATTTTGAATCTTGATCCCTACCTCACACCATACATTAAAACTAATTTGAGATAGGTCATACATTTAAATAGTAAGGCTAAATTTAAAAGCTTCTGGAAGAAAACAGTAGAATATCTTAGTTACCAGAGGGTAAGCAAAAAGCTATAAAGACATAGAAAAAATATATGTATCTTAATAGATTATATATTACAATTTATTAATATTAAAAACTCCTTATCCAAAAATGCAGTTAAAAAATGAAAAAAGGAACCAGAGATAACACTGGGGGGGGATATGTGGTCATATATATATCAGACAAAGGACTTATATCCAGGATATATATAGAACTCTTACACATCCAAAAAAAAAGGCAACCAACTCAATTTTTTTAAACGGTCAAGGGACTGGAACAGACACTAAACATATGGCCAAAAAGCATATTTTAAAAAAAGGGGGGTGCTCAACATCATTAGCCATCAGGAAATGCAATTAAAACCATGTGATACTTCATGTAGCCACTAGAATAGCTAAAATTAAAAAGAACGAGAACAATAAATGTTGGTAGGATTCGGAGTGACTGGGACTTTGATACCCTTCTGGAGGGAGCATACAATTGCTACAACCACTTGCTTCATGAGAAGTTTCTTATAAAGTTACACACCTTACCCTATGTCCCACTTAATCCACTCCAAAGAGAAATAAAAACATATACCCACAAAAGGACTTGTACGACAGCATTTATAGCTGTTCTCTTCAAAATAGTCAAAATGTGAAAACAACCCACATGTCTGTGAACAGGTGAATGGATAAACTGTAGCATCCACACACAGTGGAATACTGGTCAGCATTTTAAAAAATAATGAAGTCTTGATGCATGCAACAATGAGGGTGAATCTCAAAAATGCGTTGAACAAAAGAAGGCATTTACAAGAAAACACACACCGAATGATTCCATTTGTATGGAGTTTGAGAACAGACAAAACTCATTATGGTATAAGAAGTCAGAGGCTGGATACGGGGCCATGGGAATTGACAGGAAGGAGGAATAAAGACTGGAGTGATGGAACCATCCTACATCCAGATTAGGGTGCTAAGCAGAGGTACCCATTTATCAAAACTCATTGAACTGCACCTTTAAGATAGATGTTGTAGGGGCGCCTGGGTGGCTCAGTCGGTTAAGCAGCTGACTTCAGCTCAGGTCATGATCTCGCGGTCCGTGAGTTTGAGCCCCGCGTCGGGCTCTGTGCTGACAGCCCAGAGCCTGCAGCCCACTTCAGATTCTGTGTCTCCCTCTCTCTGACCCTCCCCTGTTCATGTTCTGTCTCTCCCTGTCTCAAAAATAAATAAACTTTAAAAACAACAACAACAACAACAACAACAAAGATAGATGTTGTATTTCAGTGTATGTAAATTCTTCCCGAATCAAAATGAAATGTATTCATTAAAAGAAAAGACGAACCTTCCATCTGGAGGGTCTGCCTGGGGATAAAGAAACAGTGAACAGAGAGACATGCTTCAGTAAAAAAGGCCATACAAGGGAGCCGGTAAGCGAGAAAAGCCAAAGGCAGAGGCACAATAGTGGTCTGGCAGAGTAAGAAGAGAAACAGAGAAAACTGAGTCAGAAGGGGAAGGTACAAGCCAAACAGGAAGACACGAGTGAACTGAGCATTAGAAGTAGAAACTAAGAAACATATAACTGTGTTTCAAAATAGCCCGGCTACCACATTAAATCCAAATAAGGATCCGAGGCTATTTTATTTGGAAACGGTCCTCTTCTTCCCTCAATAACTCCGTTAATCAAATCAGAAGCAAGAAGAGAGACATTCAGTAAAGGTATGAATCTGAACTCATCCTTTTTTTTTTTTTTTTTTTTTTAAGTCCACCACCTTTCATAGAATACCCTCCCGGAGCTAACATCCTGTCTGTGGCGCCTGATCATCAATAAACATCTCGATGTTACCGTAGTTCGCCATTTATATCACTTATGTATACATGCGACAGTAATGAGATTCACAATCTATTCATTCCCTTAGTAAGTGAATGAACCTACGATCACGAGTCCCTCGAGGGAGTCTCCTAGTTAACTGAAGCCCAAACTGGCCTCAGGAACCAGAGATAACATTTCCCCTCCTTCCAGTTGAATTAATAAGACAAGCGGGAGATGACTCACACACACAGTTGATGAAGCAATGAATGCCAACTCTCCCCCGCTTACTCATCCCCTCCAGTGAAAGAATCACATAGAAGTATTAACCCTGGCTGAAAAAAGAGATGCCACGGGAGAAAATTAAACTTTACCACACACCAGAGCCATAAGGGATGAGTCAGAGGGTTCCTGTCCAAACCTTCTGAATCGGGAGGGTCGTCTACACGATTAGTCGTCTACACTGCGCTAATCAGTGCTGCTTCCTCTATCTCAGCTTAACAATGCTGGGTTTACAGGAATAGCTTTCTGAGACATTCCTACAAAATTAGCTTACTCACTGCATTTTTAAAAAGGAGAACAGAGCCAAAGACATCACTGGCCTCTGGTGCACACACACGTATGAATACAATCGTCTCCGCGTTCTGAGCTGATGGGGGGTAGTAAGTTTGCCGATGTTACGTAGGGTTACGTAGGCGAGAACCGCTTGATCCAAAAGTCACTTTGTGTTTCCACAGGCTGAGGTATCATTAGAGAACCAAACATTCAGGAAAAGGAACGAAATCTCCAAAAACACCCAGTTTGGGTGATTTTGGTGTGCGTGCATGGGAGGGGGTAGTGAATACTGAGTAATTCAGTGATGTGCTTTTTCACAGTGTGTACAGTTCTCCCACCTGCCCGCTACCCGCCCTCACCCTTCAAGTGTGGCCTCTGGGACAGCAGCACCAGTATCATGGGGGATGTGTTAGAAATGCATATTCTCGGGGCTCCTGGGTGAGATCAAGTGGGTCAGTCGGTTAACTGTCTGACTCTTGATCTCAGCTCGGGTCTCCATCTCAGGGTCCTGAGTTCAAGTTCCACATTGGAGTCTGCCTACTTAAAAAATGCATATTCTCAGGCCTCACTCTATAAAATCAGAAACCCCGAGGGGGGAGGCAGGGATCCGTGGTAGCACAAGCCCTCCAGGTGATTCTGACGCCTGCTCAGTTAGGAAACCACTTGCCCCCAGGGCAAGCCTTTCTGACCCACCATCTCTGAACCCCACATCTCTGTGCTGGATGGACAGCAAGGTCATCTGGAGTTTATCGCACTGGGGTCCAGAGAGCTGCTGTCACGTGTCCATAACCACAACACTGACGAGCAGCCAAGCCAGCACTGAAAACAACTCATATGCATGGCATTTTATAATCCGTTCAAAATGGATTTCCAAAACACCCCTGTGAGGTGGTCAGAACTCTTACCGATTATTCCTCACTCACACATGAAGAATCTGGGCTCAGGGAGGCTAGTGACTTAGTCAAGCCTGTTACAAAACCAAGTAACAGAGCTGAGACCAGACCCCCATTTCCTGATTTCTGGATCTGTGTTCTTGCTGCTCATGGTGAACGTTTCGGCACCTCGGCGGTGTATGCCCATGTATGTGCGCAAACACCCACGCGTGTGAGAATCTGCAGACTGAGAAACGATGGTAAATAACAAATTTCCTACGTCTTAGCCTGGACTCGAATTTCACATCAAAAATAATTCAATAAAATGTAATAGTCAAATTCTGACTGGCCCCATCGGCACGTATGACTGCCACTCTAATTTCTCACTGCCACCCACCTTTATGAGCGAGCCCCCATATCCCTAGATATAGAACACCATCTGACTGAATTGAGACACAGTTGGGAAGGCACCCATTACCACTAGCATTTGTAAACAGCTACTCAAAAAGACAGGAACAGCAAATTCCCTGAAGCCCTTCTGATCTGTTCCTTTCTGTTGTTGGTTTCCTTTTTAGCACTTATTAAAAATACATATATTCATTTTGGAAAATACAGAAATGACAAAGAAGGAAATAAAAATCTCTCAGATGACACTTAACACTTATGCTGTCTGACTTTTTCTAAGCATAGGCGCTTAAATATTTAATATGCAAATTTCAGTTCATTTTTTTCAAAATTGGAATATGCCACACATTGCCTTGTATACGTTCTTTTGGAAGTTCTAGTATGGGTATAGGCTAAATGGCAGGGCTCTGCTAAATCCTAATGAAAGGAGGTACTTCTGTGCTAATTCTAGTTTCAACATGTTCCAGGGAGGAGTTCATTAATTCATTAAACTAATAAAAGAAATTTACCCTGGGTGAATTCTTATCTAGATCAATTCCAGGAATTAAGAGCCATGGCACTTGCCAGATAATTCACAGGATATGGTGCCAGGAAGTCATGCCATTAGGTTTCGCTAAACTCTAATCTCTGCCCGGTCCCTTGCTTTAGGTATGAACAGACGTGGCTTCTTTCGCTTTCCACATCATTGCCCAAGGTGGATGTACACTTTCCCCTCCTCTCCAGGCCCCCTCCTCTGCCCTAATCCAGGCCTCCATTATTTCTCACTTGGATAACGAAAAGGTCTTACAACTCCCCCCTGTCGACTCATCCTCCATATTGGGTCAGATCTAAGGCCCATCTGCCCATACCACCAAAACCAGTAAGCATCGCTCGGCACCAACCTCTCGCTACAGGCTTTTCCTACGTTTATGGTATCTCTGTACCAATCTGAAAAGGCAAATGTTGCCCTTAGAGGGAAAGACTCTAAAGCTTGCAGAGATTAAACAACTTGATACTCAAAGTCACACAGCCAATAAAATTTGTAGCAGCTTGACTCTGGAACCTGGGCCATTCACTTACTCAAAAAATTTCCTGACTGTCAATAGCGGCAGTTCCTAACATTATTTTTTAATCAAAAATTTTGGACACTTCGGGCAATTACTTTTAGTCAATATCTATTTTTATTCAGTATCTACTGATCAAGAAAATATCCAATAAGCAAAAAGATGCTATTGCTTTATAATAGTATCAATGAAGTATTTATTTATTTATAATGAATTATAAAGTTATTTAATAATAATTATTTATCAACTTATTAATAAATAGTGTAAATTTATAGTTTATAACACTTCAAATGAGTTTTTGGTTGATGAATCATAGTATCAGCCAGCTACATATATTGGGGAGAAAGCTGTTTCTATATTTGTGGTATTAATTATTAAATCTAAAGATGCTGTTCAAGATGGCCCTCTTTTATAAGAACTGTGGTTGCCCATGTGTTCTGGAATCTATAGGTCAGAAACTTCCAGAATGTAAACTACACATCCTTATCATGAAATGCCATGGGCTCCACAATTTGGCCCCAAACTACCTTTCCAACCCTCTCACTATGGTCGACAAGTAGTCCCAAACTTCATGCCTAGAGGGCCCCAGGCCATTTCTACCGCCTTTCTCTGCCTGCAAGACTCCCAGCTCAAACATCTCTAATTCTTTGAAGCCACTCTGACAACACCACTACCTCCTTAGGGCCAAATTAACACCATCCTTCCTCTACATGATCACAGCCTTGTTTTGTGCACGGCCCTATCAGAACACCCTGCAAAAAACAACGTGCAAATTATCTGACCATTCTCATCCACACTTCCTGTGGGTAAAGGCATTATTCGTTCATCCATGTCCCTAGCCCTTATCTCCGTTCCTAGATCTGGGAGGTATTATTTGTAAGATTAATAAATGAATATCAATGCCAGCCTGGCTGGCGATTTTATCTGGTGAAGTCAGTTTGGAAGGCAGGGCCAGCTGCGAAAGAAGCTAAATTTCGTTATGTTGTAATGGCTGATGGCTTGTAAACGGTAAAGCTCACAGTGTTCCTCCTCCAAAAGTAGGGGCCAAAAACTTACACTAGGAACCAGAAGGTTTGAATTCAGCTTCTAGCTCTCCCACTAACCAGCTCTGTGACCTTAAGGCAAGTCACATTCTTTCTCTGATCCCTCCATCTGTTTACTGAATGGGGGGGGCAGCAGGCGGGGGGGGGGGGTTCCTTCTAGTTCCTACTTGCAGCAATTATGACTTGCAAATTCTACAGACCAGGGTTGGCAAACATGTTCTGAAAAGGACCCAAGAGTAAGTGTTTCAGGCTGTGCTGGCCTCCAGCCTCTTTCGCAACTACTCAACTCAGGGCTGTGGTTGTAGTGCGAAAGCACCCGTAGACGGCAGATCAATGAATGGGCATGGCTGCGTTCCAATAAAACTTTATTTACAAAAACAGCTGGCAGGCTGGATTTGGCCAGCAGGCCATAGCGTGCCTACCCCTGCTCTGGACGAATGCCTCCATATTGCTAAGCCACTCACAGCGCTTGATCTGAAGGGATAACTCGTGGAATGTTTATCCTAAAGTCACCAAGGGACTTATTCCTTCCCCGCTGGGAACCTGGAAATGGGGAAAAGGGATGGCCTAGTCAGAGGTTTACAGCAAGAACAAGATGTAGTGGATTAGAATGTGCACAAAGCCAACTGAAAAAAGAAAAGCATCATCCCCACCATTACCACCCCTACCCCCAGGGCCCTGGACAGCAGCCGATCAAAAGACGGTGTCCTCAAAAGGGAAGTATAGTCATTAAAGCTAATGCCAAGGTTGTTGGGGGGAGGGAGCCGGCTTCACTGGCAAGGCCACCCTGCCGAGAGGTCTCCTGGGACTTGTAGCCATTGATCAGCGTTTCTGATCCCATTAGAGACACCAGGCTTCTCCTGCCATGAGCAGAGCACCAGGCTGTGCCAGCGTGGGGCCACTCAACAGTAACACCACGCTCCCTTGTCCGACTCCCCGCTCACCAAGCGACCACTTGCCTCCACGCGATATCCCTTCAGGAAACATCGTGTGCCGAGGCACGACTGCTACCTCCATCCAGGTAGCAATTTCTCAGGATGAATCCATAAAGCAGCTTCCAGCTAGGATTTATTTACATTCCCACGTGGCCGGACCCAGAGACAGAATGTGCTGATCAAGTAGACCTAAGAATACGTAAATGACGTCTTGTGTTGCGAACTAACTCCCTGGCACGGTCATGCCACGCCAGGCTCCCGTGACGTAGCTCCCTGAGTCCGGCGTGGCGAGGCCTGGACACAGACCTGCAACCATCTCTGGGCTGAAGGGCCGAGGCGGCCACCAGGGCGGGGAGATCCGGGCGGCCCTCTGCGGCGGCTAACACACCCCTTCCGTGTCTGCTCGTTTTCGACGGATTTCCCCAGTGCCTCCTGGGACAACAGGTCAAAGAACTCAATGCTTCGGGACAAAGTTTCACATCTGCGTCCCTGTGAGTGGATGTGGACTGGAAACCAGCACCAGATTTAAAGAAGTCATCTAAAAACCAGAGTGAAGTTAGTAAGAGCCAACAGCAGTGCCCGGTACAGCTGCCACAATCGGGTGCAATCGAGTTTACGTTCTTTTTTTTTTTTTTTTTGAAAGAAACCTAAAGCATGGTGAAGGCTTAATGATGTCCAGAAAATGCTAGCCCTTTTGTCCTACTAAGCTGAAAAACAAAGGCTCAGTACGGGAGTTGGAAAAGTTTTAGCCACAAAAATGTAACAGTGAATTTTTTTTTTTCTATTAATATGCCCGGGGCAAAATGAAAGAGAGGGCACGAGAAAGTCACTACCTGCTTCCCTAAATCATGCCAGGATGTGTGAGGCCCAACGCCCCCAGCCCGAGGAGGGCCATCAGAGCTAAGGGCAGACTCTGCGAGGAAGAACCAAGCCCCTCCTTTCCTGTGAACTGTGACCCAATCTGCTCTCCTCCCTCTGTTCCAGAACTTCTACCCTAGAGGTCATTCTCATACTCACAGAAGAACCGCTCGGAGCAAGGAAGCTGCTAGTTCTCAAGGAAAACGCTTACTTCCACATTTCGCACTGTTTCTCTGGAAATGGACTGTCTGGTTGCACAATCCAACCAGGAATTAAATATTATGTGCTCGCTGGTAAGTTACCAAGACGTAAACGCAGAGAACTGCGAAGGGGTTTAACACTGCGATTTGGGTGAGAAAGAACATTTCCCCCTGCTGTTTGGTCTTTAGATAGGTTTGCCCTTGACCGTAACGTGCCCACATACGTGTGTGCATGTGATGTATCTATACGAGGATAATCGTGCACTTTTGTTCCTCATCTGTCACTTGGGATTTCCAGGCAGGACCATCGTTAAGTGCATGTACGTAGCAAGATAAAACTCTCCTTTTCTACGTATTTCTAGGCATCATCATTTTAGAGGTGGTGTTTTTTTTGGGTTTTTTGGTTTTGTTTTGGTTTGGGGGGTATTTTTTTCCCCCGCTGTCCACTCTACTTCTTAAGGACTGGGTATAATCTCCCATCCCATTTATCGCAGTGCCTGGCACACCATGAGTACAAATTTTGTGGCTGACCTCACATTATCAATTCCAATTAAGAGAAATCCAGCCTCTCAAGTGAATTTTACAACATCAGCAAGACGCCACACAACAGAAAATTTTAGTGCTCTGCAGCTCTCTATCTTCTCATATAGAAAAGTATTAAGTATTCCTACCTCAAAAACTCCCCCAGGGCAGAGTAAACACGCCTGTATTTCCAGATTCCCCCAAAGCACAGGATAAAAAGAGCAACTTTACTCCATTTGTGCAAATTGAGAGATCACCTTTTGCATTCACGCTAAACAGCTAAATGTAGTAGCAGGCTGTCAAAAACCGTCAAGAGAAATAATTATTGATTGGAGCACTGAAATTAAAAAAAAAAAAAATGAATGTAGGTTAACAAATGAGGATGGCTTTAAGAATAAGCACATCATCCCAAACCAGAAAAATCCGTGACTCTGCCAATCAGGCCTGCCGGGCTTAGAATATAAGATTTCAAAGAAAACGATGATATTTACGAAATAACAGCCAACCACACATGGCCTTTATGACAGCCGGCGAGAGCTGAGCCAGATTCTCCTCATGGCCCCGTCTTACTGGCTTGCCTTCTTCTTCTGGCCCTGATCGAAATACCGGGTGGTCATCAGTCTGTGATGGTCATGCTAATGGACTGAGTCACCGTCTCCGCTCCATGAAAACCCTCCCCTTGGGGAGGTGGAAGTGAGGGCGTCAGACGCTAACCATGTCTAGGCGGACAAAGCTCAAACTTGCATCTTGCTACATATGTCCAAATACACCTCCATTGCACAGGTCGCATGTCCAAAACAGAACTCCGGATGTCACCACTGCTGCACCAACCTGGTCCTAAACCAGCTTTCGCCCTTCTGGGTGGAAGGCACTGCCCCCCTGCACCTTTCTCTTCTCCTTCCTTGCTACTTACTCCATCGACAAACTCCCTCTGTGTCACCCGTGATGCAGACAGAAATCTACCCGTTTCTTTCCATCGCTGCCCCTGCCTGGATCACTGAGATAGCTTCCCAGACGGTCACCCTGGTGGATTCTTCATTGCCTGTAACCATTTCCCCATATCACCAGAGCCATCCTTTTAAAATACAGTAGATGCCATCCTCCCTCTGCTTAAACACCCTCAGTGGTTCCTGTCGTGGGAGCCATTAGGGAACTCAGTGGTTCCTGAAAGGTGGATTGCAGACAGACATCCTAGAACCCGTAATAGGGTTAAGGATCTTGAGATGAGATCATCCCGGGTTACCTGCATGGGCCCTAAGTCCAATGACCAGTGTCCTCAAAAGAGACAGAAACAAACAAACAAACAAACAAACAAAAAACCAGGGCACAGACACAGAGGAAGAGGCCATGTGAAGACAAGAGGCAGAGACTGGAGTGATACTCCCAATAGTCAAGCAATGTTGGAGACACAGGAAGATGGACCAGGGAAGGACAGACTCTCCCCTGGAGACTTCAGAGGGAGTACGGCCCTGTAGACATCCTGATTTCTGACTTGTGCTCTTTGGAACAACGACAGGACAAATTTCTGCCGTTTTAAGCCACCAAGTTTGTGACAAATTTATTAGGGCTGCCCAAGGAAACGAATTCTCCCATCCCACCTAGAACGAAATCCAAGACCTTCCGCTTCTAGCTCCAGACTCAAAGTCTCCTTCTGACCTCAAGGCCTTAGCCTGGCCATTCTCTCAACAGGGAAGGCTCTTCTCCGGATTCTCATGTCTCACCCCTCCGTCACCATCCCAATCTTCCAGTGCTGGCTTCTGTACATCATAAGTCACAGCCTCTGAACAAATGCCACATCCTACCCAAACAATCCCCCTCCCTGTCACCATCATTCTCTCTCCCCTACCATACCTTGTTCTCTTTGTTTCTCTGGAAATACACAGGCTTACTCTGTGGTCAGTGTCCCCAGCGAGGAGGTAAGCTCTCTGAGGGCAGGGACCTATACAACATCTGTTCCCTGTTATAACCCCAGTGCATACAACTACGCTTGGCCCAGCGTAGGGCCAGTCAATAAGTATCTGGTTGGATGGGAATGAATAAACGATCTTCCTTTTCTTCCACTAATTATAAAAGCCTGACCTGGGGCGCCTGGGTGGCTCTGTCGGTTGAGCAACTGACTTCTGCTCAGGTCATGATCTCGCGGTTCGTGGGTTCGAGCCCCGCGTCGGGCTCTGTGCTGACAGCTCAGAGCCTGGAGCCTGCTTCGGATTCTGTGTCTCCCTCTCTCTCTGCCTCTTCCCCTCCTCCTGTTCAGTCTCTCTCATCTCTCAAAAACAAATAAACGTAAAAAAAAAAAAAAGCCTGACTTGATAACACCAACAAGACATATTACCTTCCGCTTTTCTCCCTGTTTAACCAAGCAGGCTCCTATTGTTTTTGAGAATATCTGAGGGTTACAAGCACTCCCTGATTCTCTTCTATGAAAACTCAGTTCATCAAAAGGTGGCTTTTCCACTTTCATTACCTAGATCAAGGTAAAGCACTGTGTAAAGGAGAAGTTTCAATGCCTTCCCCGCCAGCCTTGTGACCTCAGGTAAATATCTGCCCTCTCTGAGTCCGTAGAGAGGAACGCTAAAAGTCGCTGTGTCTATGTCCCCAGGACTGCTCTGAGAAGCTACCGAGGCAATTTGCCCAACAAAAGATTTCTGCAGATATGCGGCAGGCCAGGTACGCGGCCGGCGTGGTGAGAACAGCTAGAATCCAGACAAGGAACATCTGCCCTTATCAGCTGTACATCTAAGTTCAGTTTTGCAAACTGTCAAGTGTTGTGCGAACGTAAAGGTACAGGAGAGTTGTGCTTGACACATCGAGCGGATAACCAGATCCTTATTTCCATACCATGTTAAGTCTTCTGGCTCCGCACAGTTCTTAATATGAATGTAAACTAGAAGCCAGTTCTCTGAAGATTGCTATTGCCGTCTTCACTCGATCACGCACACATTTTCCCAAATGCGGCTCATTTGTCTCACGCTGGGCAATTTCCAATACAAGAAAAACGCGAAGCTACAGCGAACAAGGGTGCGGCATCTCGTCGGCTCAAAAGGCAGATGCTACGAACCCTGAGACGTGGCTTTTCCCATTATTTCAAAATACACAAATTGGTTTAAGTACCTACCGGGGGTGCGTGCGGGGCCAGCTTGGTGTGACCCTGCCGTGGGCCGTTTTGATAGAACAAAAAAGGTAGCCTATGGCCTGTTCTCTGTACCTCAGCCTTAATATCCTCTCCACAAAGGGCTGTATATCTCTCTTCATCGTAAACGAGAGCTTCTTACTGACCTTCTGAGGGACACACAATCCTTTGGGGATCTGACGAAAGCGGCACCCGTCTCCCCAGAAAAACACACGCCCCTGTGACGTCACTCTGTGTTGTGAGTCGGTCACCGTGGAGCCCACGGGAGCTCCAAGAGCCCCGTGAGCAGGAGTGAAGACTCCCGACCACCTTAGCGGGGCGTCAGGCAAACGAGCTCCGTCACACGGCCCCCTCCCCCGGTCACCCCACGAACCAGGCCGCGCCAGCTGAGGTGGGGGGAACGCAAGACGGGTGGTAAGGATCCCAGGCTCCCGTTAGGGATTCTCCCTACTGTCTGCGCGCTGTGAACCAGCGAGGGGATGTGCCCTTATCAACCGCGGCTGCCCGGCGCCCCCCACGGGCCCAGGCTCCAACCGGCGGGAATGGCTGGGGAAGGTACAAGAAACAAAGCATCTTGAACTTTCCATTTTACTAAAACGTCTTGTTCTCTTTTATTTTTATTTATTTAGTATTTTTTAAATGTTTATTTTTGAGAGAGAGAGAGAGCATGAGCAGGGGAGGAGCAGAGAGAGGGAGACCCACAATCGGAAGCAGGCTCCGGGCTCCAAGCGGTCAGCACAGAGCCCGACGCGGGGCTCGAACTCACGGACCGCGAGCCGAAGTCGGAGGCTCAACTGACTGAGCCACCCAGGCGCCCCTCTTCTGTTCTCTTTTATTTATTTATTTTTTTAATTTTTTTTTTTAACATTTATTTATTTTTGAGACAGAGAGAGACAGAGCATGAACGGGGGAGGGGCAGAGAGAGAGGGAGACACAGAATCGGAAGCAGGCTCCAGGCTCTGAGCCGTCAGCCCAGAGCCCGACGCGGGGCTCGAACTCGCGGACCGGGAGATCGTGACCTGAGCTGAAGTCGGACGCTTAACCGACTGAGCCACGCAGGCGCCCCTTCTGTTCTCTTTTAAATCCAAAATGTACTTTTATGTTGGGCGTGTGTGGAGTGATGAGGAAAAATAATACATTTAAATGGATAAGCCTAATTAAAAACAAGATTTTTTGTTTCTCCCTTTTTGTTCAACAAAACTGATTCTGTACGCTGAGCCCTGTAACAATTGCTTTTCTTGGCTCTGTGGGTGCTGAACCCCTAGTAAATAATGAAAAAAAAATTCCAAAATAACAGGAAAAGTCTAAAATTACACAGAGAAAATACGTCAAATGACAAAGCCTCTGAGTCATTACCGTTACCACACCTGACTCTATATCAGCCTCACCAAACACTAATCATACTTCTGCAATAAGAATGTAGGTTCTTGGGGCGCCTGGGTGGCTCAGTCGGTTGGGCGGCCGACTTCTGCTCAGGTCATGATCTCGCGGTCCGTGAGTTCGAGCCCCGCGTGGGGCTCTGTGCTGACAGCTCAGAGCCTGGAGCCTGTTTCGGATTCTGTGCCTCCCTCTCTCTGACCCTCCCTTGTTCATGCTCTGTCTCTCCCTGTCTCAAAAATAAATAACACGTTAAAAAAAAAAAAAAAAAAAAAAAGAATGTAGGTTCTGTAACTCAGCTTCTTGAGGAAGTTGAAGCATCTAACTTGCTAAAGCCGAGCAGACACTGTTACTTCCCTCATTCCATGTACACAGCACAATACGAGTTTCCTACTCTGCTCCAAAAGGCGTTATGTTCAGGAGCTTTTTTTTTTTTTTTTCCTTAAAAAAAAAAAAGGAAGATTTTTCTTCCAAAGAAAGTATAAAGCGTTTTTATGTAAAAACATTGTGCATTATCATGCATAATGTTGTCTTTAAATAATGCTGGTATGCTACATTTAAAATATTTAAGGTTAGGGGCACCCGGGTGGCTCATTCGGTTGAGTGTCCGACTTTGGCTCAGGTCACAATCAGACGGTTCATGAGTTGGAGCCCCACGTCAGGCTCCATGCTGACAGCTCAGAGCCTGAAGCCTGCTTTGGATTCTGTATCTATCTTCCCTTCTCTCTGTACCTCTCCCCTGCTCATGCTCTGTCTCTCTCTGTTCTCAAAAAAAAAAAAAAAAAAAAAAAAAAAAAAGAAGAAGAAGAAGAAGACATGTTAAAATATTTAAGGCTACATTTATATAAACATTTATGTAAGCTTCTTAGAAATAAAGAAGAATTCTGCTAAGGATTAAAAGTCAGTGCCATGATGTATAAGTGATTTCCACTAAAAATTCGAAACTTTGAATTCTTTAACATTACTTTTCAATATAGAAGAGGTCATTCCTTCAAGAAACAGATGGCATACTTATATTATCTTTCTTTCCTACTTCAGCATCTCACATGTGCTATCTCTGGGGACATTTGCACTTTATAAAAAAGATACCTTTTGGGGATTCGTTAAAAGGTAGTCTACCCTGATGCAGCTAAAATGAGTTCAATTACCCACAGTTTACAAAAATCTTACTGCTCTAGAGCAACCAAATTATTACTTAATCCTAAAAGAAGGGCCAAGAGAAAAACACTCAAATACGATCTTTTATAGATAAAATAAAATTGTGTCATGTATCATCCCTTTAGCCAAACCTTATATTTATAAATCTAGCAAATTTTCCTGCGTAGGCTGAATTTCCTTAAGCTCTTCTGGACAAATCCCTGCATTCAACAGAATAAGTTCCAATGTGTAGTCAGAAAAGATGCTCTGGAGCATTAAGATAATTACACAATTTTAACTTCTAACTATATATGTATTTTTAATTAATGACATAGTGTACTTCCTTGCTTAGAAGTTAATTTAAATTACAAAGCATCTGACTTAAAAATTCCTGAACCCAACTTGAAGACACAGAACAGATGAACACAAGGGAAGGGAAGCAAAAATAATATAAAAACAGGGAGGGGGACAAAACATAAGAGACTCTTACATAGGGAGAATGAACAGAGGGTTACTGGAGGGGTCTGGGAGGGGGGATGGGCTAAATGGGTCAGCGGCACTAAGGAATCTACTCCTGAAATCATTGTTGCACTAGATGCTAACTCACTTGGATGGAAATTAAAAAAATAAAATTAAAATAAAACAAAATTCCTGAACCCAAAAACCATTAAAAGAAACTGCTCATGAGTCAAGCAGCTTCACTAAATATTTATTGCAGTATTAACATTTCTCTAATATGAGAGTTTCTGGCCATCATGTAATTTCCAGTTTGTGTCCATTTTTACTCCACGGTGTTTTTCAGCATAAAACCGAAGCATGTTGATTCTGGTACAAATCATAAAAAAGACTATGAGGAGAGTTCAAAGTAACCTCAAGCACGATGACTTCACGTTCAAAAGATTTTTCTCATGTTAATAACATTTAAATCTTTGCCTCTGTCTGACTCACAGGCCTCAGACTAGAAGTTTAGCCCAATCAGCTATTCCAGACAGGTGAGGAAAGAGCTTCATTGTCCTGAGCACAAAATGAACGGCACTCCCTTTCAGCTGACTCAAGGCCAAGTATGGACAAACTTCATGAGAATCTGAAACAGGTGAGGAGGAAAAACGAAATTCCGAGCCCCAACCCGGGAGTTGAGAATCGACAGAAAGTCCATGAAATCTCAGCAAGCGCTTCAATTGCCTTCCTGGCGAATGCGAAATCCGGAGCCCCAAGGCTTTCGGATTCTGTGGGCATCAAAGTTTTTTTCCAAGCATGTACGGTGATGAAAAGAGTGACCGCGTCTTTCCTGACAGAGGCCTCTTAGCAGACCAAGGGTTCGCGCTGGGAGGTTGTAAAGTTTACTCCATCCACACGACCGGAACAAGGAACCACATCAATAGGGCAGAAGCGGCCACTGGAGCGGTCTGTTTACTACCTGGCTCCGATCTAAAAATTCCAATGGGACAGCGAATGGGACAGACCCGGCCGATACATGGATGTGCAATGCTCAGCTCGGGAAGCACTGTCTCTCAGCTGTGCTGATTCAAGTCCTTCCCACCAAGGCCTGGGCCCAGGTGCTAGAGGAAATGGAGAAGTCCAGGCCGAGGTGGGGTTCCCAACCCAATACAGCTCATTTTATTGAGACCAATGTGTTGACTAACGTAGGGTCCACAGGGAGGGAAGGAAGGTCAGATGACTACAAGTAAGAATTACGGATGAAATTTTGAAGAGTAGAAGTGCCGTACGGTTTTGTATCGCAGTCTCTTGGATAATGAAGACAGACAGCACATTCTTGTAGGGTTTGGGGGGTTTTCTTTGGTTTTTGGTTTTTGGTTCTGTTTTGTTTTATTGCTTTCAATGTTGTATCTTGCTAGCACCTGGACAACACCGGACTCCTTCTTTAGAGCCTGAGTATGAAAGCTGAGTATTTCTGTTTATTCAGATTTCCAGATCTGCTATTTCTTACTCCACTACCCCATGTTTTCATTCCAGAGGAGTGTGATTGTTAATTTGTTATTGCGAGTTTCTTAAGGAGTCAAAACATCCAGAGCAAAGCATGAACTACACGGCAAGAAAGGCTAGAAAATGTCTCCACAGCATGGAAATGACTCACTGCCTAAAGATACGGAGGCTTAAGAAACACTCTCCCCCTTCAATTCAAGGCAAATTTGTTCAGAAGAAACAAACCACAGCTCAGTCCAGTTTTCAAATCAGAATCCGCATTCAGAAAAACATCTTAGTTGAAATATCCTGTGACAGATCGTTTTAAACCATTTTTCTTCCTTTCTCCGATCAATGAGGTCAATCATCACTTGCACCCAGTGTACATATTTGGCCAGTACCTACTCCCACATTCTCTCTTCTAACGGTATTTCTGCCCAGATAAGGGAGGGAACCATCCCTACAAATGGACTACATTTATTGCGACATTTTTCTGCACCATTTTAAAAGAAGGAGAAAAAAAACCCCACCAAAGTGAAGCCTAAGCATTTCTAAGAGAGAAAACTCAATAAATACAGACCTTATTTTTATCAACTCAGATCCAAGTAAACAAGGAGCAAATACAAATGATTGGTAAATATTTGGTAAATAAAGGCAGCTGATGTTTCTGTACCCTCCTGACCTCTTGTTCCTCCAAGGCCTCCTCCCCACATACGTTTTTCCTTCTGGTCATAACATAAAAAACTTCAATCACTGGATTAAAATGAAATACTAAAAAGAACCTTCTTACACTCCGTGAACCACAAAAAGTTGAGGGGGGGGGAGTCCCACTAATATTTAAAAAATCTTTTCTTCAGGGGTGCCTGGGTGGCTCAGTCGGTTAAGTGCCTGACTTCGGCTCAGGTCATGATCTCATGGTTTGTGAGTTCGAGCCTCACGTCGGGCTCTGTGCTGTCAGCTCAGAGCCTGGAGCTGCTTCGGATTCTGTGTCTCCCTCTCTCTCTGCTCCTCCCCTACTCATACTCTGTCTCTCTCTCTCTCTCTCTCAAAAATAGACATTAAAATTTTTTTTAAATACATTTTCTTCAACTGCTGATCACATGGAACCCTTTTTTAAAATAAAAGATTCCATATATATCTTGGTGTTGCTGCTAAACTGAAAACATCTAAGTTTGTGGAACTTGTCTTTGAGGATGATGCCAATTATCATTCTAAAATGCAAATTTCTAAGACCTCCTGAACCTGATTATGTATGACACAGAATAATTTCTTAACAGGGTCCTATTTCAGGTAGATGTCCCAAGAGTTCAAGCCATATGGAGCCTAATTAGACAGTGAACATGCTCCCTCCTTGGTTTGAACTAGTATAACAAATAATATTTCAAAAGCTATCTCTTCCAGGAAGTAGTAATAGTTTGAAAAAAACAGTGGTTTATTCCCCCAAATTTTTCTCAATTACGAAGCCACTGCTCTGATGTTATAATATGTACAAAAATGGTTACAAACATAAATAAGTGGCCAAATTCTGTTCCATCTCTCTCTCTCTCCTCCTTCCCTCCCTCCCTCTGTTCCCAGTAAATTATGATCAGTAAGTTCAAAGTCTTTCACAATTGTTTAAAATTTTCAAATATCTGTAAAACCATAAAGTAAACAGACACTTTAAATATGATAAAAGAACAAGCAATTTTGAATCTGGGCATAGCTATTAGAAAAAAGGAGGGGCGCCTGGGGGGCTCAGCAGCTGGGCTCCAACTTCAGCTCAGGTCACGATCTCACAGTCCGTGGGTTCGAGCCCTGCGTCGGGCTCTGTGCTGACAGCTCGGAGCCTGGAGCCTTCTTTGGATTCTGTGTCTCCCTCTCTCTCTGCCCCTCCCCCACTCATGCTCTCTCTCTCTCTCTCTCTCTCTCTCTCTCTGTCTCTGTCTCTCTGTCTCTCAAAAATAAATAAATGTAAAAAAATTTTTTTTAAAGATATGAGAAAAAAGGAATAAATGAAACATCCAAGTAATTCCAAAGACAGGATGCTGAACATTTCAACCACTATATATATATATGAATTCCCCTAATATACCAAAAAATAATGTGCTCGGCACATTTGGTTCAGACAAGACACCTAACATGACTAAGAAAACAAGTCCAAATTATGAACTTTTAAAAAGAAATAAAAATTTAAATCTGTTAACTACCTAGAGGAAAACTTCAAAATGATTAACGAATTATTTAATGATTAGACTATGAGAGCTTATATATTAATATTATATAATTATATATGTGGTCTAATATATGAAATATACTAGGAAGCATGCAAACAAGAACTTTTCTTTTTGCTTATTTTGAGAGACAGAAAAACCAATTGGGGGGGGGGGGGTGGCAGAGAGAGGGGGAGAGAGAGAATCCCAACGCAGGGCTCGAACCCATGAACTGTGAGTTCACGACCTGAGCCAAAATCAAGAGTCAGATGTCCAACCAACTGAGCCACCAAGGGGCCTCTCAAACAAGAACTTCTAAAGTGACTTCTTAGGTACTCTTTTCCTTTCTTATTATGTACTCTTAACATTTAGTAGTCTGTGATATTCTCTGTGCTACTTTTTAGCACAGAGAATCTTTTCTCATAGACAAATGACTGTATTTAAGTCCGACGTGGATACAAATTCAGACCCTGAAAGGATCAAAATTAACAAAACTTCCGTCCAATGGAAGTGAAAAGTTCATCATATAGACCATTTCCTCCATTCACCAAGCAGAGATGCTATTGGGTCTGAAAATAACCCCAGCCATCATAATGGCACAGCTTGAGAAAGGACATTCGTTCATTTATTTGACACGTCGTTATTCACCATTTAGTACTCTAAAATGAAGCTGCGAGGGAAGAAGCTCAAGGTCCAGCCCCTGATTTTACCTGAGCAGGCTCTGAGGATTAGGGACCGAATGCCTCGAGCACGATGAGTGCATTGGAGAGAGGAGAGTGCGTCCTCATCACCACCATCCCCCCCACCCCCGCCCCCTGGTCCCTGCCCCTTGCTCTTTCTGCCTCACCGCCCTGGGTGCCGAGAGGTGGCAAGAACCTCCAGTCACATGGGAAGCAAGACATCTGAGTAACCAAGCAAGGCAATAACTGCCGTGATAAAACTAAGGGCAGTAGGGAGGCAGACTGGCTTGGGCTGAAACAGCTGGGGACACCGTTCTGTCCTGGAAAAGGGGAGGCTCATTCCAGACGTCCACAGTGGAACAGAACACTGAGAGGTGAAGGTGGAGGGCTCAGGGAATAATATGAGCAAGCCTGGTGTTCAGAAACATATGTACAGACAACGTTGGAGACCTGGGGTAGACACCAGGATTGGCCCACGCTCTCTGCAACCCTCGGGCAGCCTCTCACCAACCCTACGTCTGCCATCTTCCAAATGCCTGGTATCTTGCCCTAAATGCTACACAAACAAATTAGAAAACTCTAAAGGAGAACAAAAACATAATGATAGGGTAAAGCATGAACAGCATTTACCAGCTGCCAAGTGCATAGAGTGCACGTATTGACTTATTTCATCCTGACCAGGTTACGATCCCCACTTTCCAGAGGAAAAAAACTGAGGCAGAGAGAGTAAGTGAGCAGGCCAAGCTTGTAAATGGCAGGGCTGGTATTCAAATTAAGGAGATATCACAACTCTGGCAAACCCAATTACAACCGACCACACAGCATAAGCTCCCAACAAGCTTGGATAGCAGCTTCGGAATAGCTTAGGACCTCATCCCCCATCACAGGGCTCTGATTCCTTCTGGTTCTCTTTCTGACAAATCAGTTGTAATTGCTAAAGATTCTGCAGGCTGCTGTCACACCTCCAGGGTTACTTCCAAAAGTCTGTAAGAGCTGATCCAAATGGATGGTTCCTTAGGTACCTCAGCAATCCAACATGGCGGCCGTCTGAGAAACTCTGAGACAAGCCCTTCTCCTGAGTGATGGCTGCCATCTGGCAACCGAGAATGCATTTCAAAGACATCTTCCCGTGCTGTGCAAAGTATCTGGTCACAGAATTCGTTATCAGTAGAACCAGGATTAAAAGTTGTGACCTCTGTCTCTTCTCTCTCTCTCTCGCCCTATTCTCCCAAGTTGTGTGTTTATATTTTTTGCAAAGCAGCCAGAGGAAAACATCAAAAGGAACCTTCCTGTGGGGTTAGCAGTAAATGAATAACGGCTGGACAGAGAGAGCAAAGAGAAAGTGAGTCACGGGTGCTGTGTTAAGCCTATAGTCTTTCTCTGGCTTACTCTGAAACGTTCTCTCCCCTATACGGGGAGCTGTGGGCTGTAGATTTACTCACCCCAAACACCATCTCCGACTCCGGAGTCAGGATCTTAGTAAGCGTTGAAAGCTCGTGGTCTTTCCTTCAAATTTGAGGCACTTCGACTTCTGGGACCTAAGTCCTTTTTACAACAACGTAACTCAAATGAGGCAATAACTACAGTGGCTTGACCAGGGTGATGTGGTTTAGCGCTGTTATGTAAGCTCGCTGCCACCTGATGCTGGGAAGGTCAGCAAGTGGGGGGGGGGGCAAGTGGGGGGAGGGGACCACCTGTCAGCTACTGGTTCTCTGAGATCCCACTGCCTCGTGTGACCGTGTGGCACTCTGGGTACCTTCAACCAAAAAAGCACTTCCTTTTGATTATCAATCGCAATGGCTATATTTTAATGTCTCCTATGGATTCTGGCCCTGGCAGTCAGGCCCTGATGCATCGGGAAGGGGAGACAGGCCCTTTGAGTATAAATCACACGGAATACTTAAGGACCAAGCGCTTAGCAGTGTGTTCGGCACATATCGGGACTTCATCAGTGTTGGTTATTTTTCTTCTTTTCTTCCCCAGTAAATGAAAAGCCAGTTAGATGATCTCAGGGGTAGGAACAGACTAAAAGAAGTGAACTTTTAAATGAATAGGACCTTAGAATTCCTTTTAAAAAAAATAAAATGAAATGGCTCTGTGTAATCAAGTGAACTGTGTTACTGCTCGATTATAATCTGAATTACAACATGGTAAATAAAAATCCCTTTCATGGGGGGAACTTAGAGAAAAGGGTGTATGAACACAAAGCTTTCTGAGTTAGAGGGTAAAACAATGCCTATACATATTTTTTAATTCTACAAAATACAGGAAGACCACTATAAGAAACCTCCTACCTTCCTTAGGAGCCATGTGTACTAAGACTTTTGTGAACAGCACCCTGCAAGGCTCACATCCGTGCTCGCTGCTCTTTTCCAATAAAAATCTCCTCCAAGTTTTGCTTTTTTGTGAACTTCGGTGATTGCCTCCCCACTGGCTATACACAACCACACATATCTTTCAGAAGTTAATTGAAGCATAGAGAAGTTAAACATGATTTATTCAAGGTCAAATCTCAAGTCGGTGGAAAAGCCATAAATATAACCTCTTTGCTGCTGAGTGTTCTGGGTGCTGGGCCATCCTGCCTGGTGAAGTTTTGACTTCTGATTGCTATTTTCAAAATTCCCTGGAGTGTTTAAAAGCAGCTCATGTTGACAAGATAGAAGGAAGAAGCTTTTACAAATTTCATTAATATTGCACAATTTCACATTCCTGGACCTATCACACAGGCCAATTCGTTTTTTACATACCCATTTAAAACCCCCTTTAAAACAGTGTATAACTGACTCAAATACATATGAATGGGAGAGGGTTTAGGAGCCTAAAATATACCCTATTTTTTCCCATTAGATACAGCTGAATCACAATGCATGGTAAACAGTCTGAGCAAAAAGAAACGTCCTGCGCCTAAGAGCCTCACTACAAGAGACTCCATTCTGAGACCCGCATAAACTGAGTGCCTGGCAAGGGTGAAGAGAGGACTCTGGAGGGCGAGATGCATTCAGGGAGGAAAACATCACAAGTACTGAGCAGCACTGAGAAAGGAGAGCGCTAAAGCTGTCATTAAAAAAAAAACAAAAAACATTCACAAGCACGTGCAGGTTAAACAGATAACAAGAGAGGTTTTGGTTTTTTGTGTTTTTTTTTTTTCTTTTTTTATAAAAAGAGAGGTCATTCCTCTGGCTTTCAGGACCTTAAAAAATAAACCAGACCAACCAATAGCTTGGGAGGCTTTGACCCCTGGTGGAGGCGGCTGTGGGCAAGATTCGTGCCTTTAAACCAAGAGAAATCTAATCTCTGGGAGTTGTTTCATTTTGCTTTCTGCTACCATACTTGAAGACTACTTGATTGAACAAATGAGCTTTTTTTTTTTTTTTCCCTCTCTCCTGGTATCTCTCTATCGTGAAAAACTCATTTGCCATTTAATTTTTAGATAATAATGCTGGCTGGTTTTTGCCTGCCTCTGTCTCCCATCTACCCCCACCCCACCTACACTGGCATTCTCTGTGGTCAAAGAATCTGTTTCAGTATTAGTGTTCAATATAACAAATGTCAAGTAAACACTCGATACATTTCCTGTGCTATTTAAAGCATCTTAAGCAATTATTTGCTCTAAAGTATTAAACTGTAAATTTTCCTAGCTGGTGCCAATTCCTACAGTAAGAGCTGTCACAGAACAGTACTCAGAACACTCAAAAGCAGCTTTTAAATCGGCTACACTCTTAGGCTGCATTCGCCAAGATTTTTCTAGTTTCCAAATTTTTAAGGCGTGTTTTTTGAGACAATGTACAGAACTGCGACGAAGTGTCATCTGTAGCTTCTTCACTTCGTATTTGAAGCTTCTTAACAGGCACATACGTATCTTTCAACATAGATCTGTCTCTGCGCAAAACGGTAAGAGGCAGAACATTAGACAGACACACTTCAGCCTCATTACTGTAAGTGCTGATTATTTCAAGCCAAAAACATGACCACGGAAAACGTCACTACAAATGATAAAGCTCTGAATCAAACAGCTGGTCCATAAAAGGCTCTTCTAACCCTAGTTCTCTAGAGGGTGCCTACTGTAATCCTATATTATATCATAGGTTTCACTATAGTATATTGTTATACTATATTTATACATACACATGCGTGCTGCACTAGAAAAAGATTAATACAAACATATAAATGTATATGTGCAAATAATTACATGCAGATTTTTGCACGTGCCTTTATAAGCATTTTTATCTTTAGCTAGATGGGGTTCTTTTTCAGCTTTTTAAATTCATTACAGGGGCGCCTGGGTGGCTCAGTCAGTTAAGCGTCTGACTTCAGCTCAGGTCATGATCTCACGGTATGTGGGTTCAAGCCCCATGTTGGTTGGGCTCTGTGCCGACAGCTCAGAGCCTAGAGCCTTCTTCAGATTCTGTGTCTGTCTTCTCTCTCTGCCCCTCCCCTGCTCACACTCTGTCTCTCAAAAATAAATAAACATTAAAAAAAATTTAATAATTTTGTAAAAATATATTAAAAAATAAATTCATTCCAGATTTTTATAATTACCCAAGACTAGCCTAAAAGTAACATTAATTCTAAAATCCTTAAGAGCTAAGACTGCATTCAATTACCACCTCCTCCTACAGAACCGTCCAGTCCTTGGAAAATTACTCCTGCCACCGAGTACGACTTACAAACAAACAAACAAAAAAACCAAAAAATCTCCTGGCTCATTTTTTTTAACATAGTTAGTTATTAGACTCTATTTTCCAACTGATGAAAAGAATTATACTGTTCCCACCAGGCCAGAACCCATTCTGATTCTTGCATACTATCCCAGGTATTTCTACCGGCTGAAAGACTGCATTGAAGCATTAAGGGACAACAAGGCTATACTATCTACACATGTTCCAGTCGATAGTGTTTGATGGTGTCATGACGTGCCCTCACATGGGTTACCGAAAATGTACTGCTATTTTAAGATTCACACCATCAAGGAACCACACGTCTACAGAGCTAGTGTTTGTGAATTATGACCCCGAGAAGCATTTTAGCAATCTGCCAGCAGAGTCTTATTAAATCACCCCCTCCCGTGGTGTGCTGGTGTCTTTGTCAAGGGCCCTCCGAAGCACACCTTGCTCGGAGGCAGATGTGTGTCACTCGAGCACAACAAAGAGATGAACATCTCAGCGAGAATCCCCAACACCAGCCATGACACCTCTGCCTGGAAGCCCAGCAGAGAACACTCTCCCGAACCTTCTTCTGCAGGTCTGGCTTGGTTCCTCTTTATGCTCCAAGACAGCAAGGCAAGAAAAGGGGGAAGAAGTAAGAGGGATGGCAGAGCAGGGAAGAGAGAGAAGAACAAGGAAGGAAGAATAATCATCCGGCATGGTTGCATTTTCTGGTGCACTTTTGTTAGAAATATTTTAAAACGTTGCTTCTCTTTAGGGAAAATTTTCTGAGGCAGGGGGTGGGGAGGTGACGGGTTAGGGGAGGGACCCATATGGAGGTCATCAAATTCATGGTAAATTTTTCTTAAGTTTATTTATGCATTTTTGAGAGAGAAAGAGAGAGAGAGCAAACACACGAGCAGGGAAGGAGCAGAGAGAGAGAGAGAGAGAGAGAGAGAATCCCAAGCAGGCTCCGTGCTGTCAGCACAGAGCCTGATACAGGGCTCGAACTCACAAACCACTGGATCATGACCTGAGCTGAAACCAAGAGTCTGACACTTAACTGAGCCACCCAAGTGCCCCAAATTCATGGTAATTTTTAAACTCAGGTAGAGAGTTACTTGAGTGCTCACCGAATCCTTACTTTTTCAATACTTTACCTGTTTCGTGAGGATGCTTCTGTATATACTCAAGGCTTACAAACACAATTTTGTAAGTCCCACAACGACATGGGTGGTAGGCAGTAAAGTAGAACTTGTCAACAGCACAGAGGCTGAAGTTAAGACGGTATGAGTTGAATCCCAGTCCTCCCACTTACTAGTTCTCTGACCTTGGGCAAGCTACTAACCCCGTTACCTTACCTATAAAGTGGAGATAAGAACTACCCCCCTAGGCTCACCGTGAGGATTAACTGATTAGCACAGTGACTAATACAGCCTAAATCCTCAGTGTGCCTGCCAGCCAGCCACGATTATCCATAAAAGAATCCGCTCTCTGCTCAGCGATCTCCATCGAGTGCATTCACCGTTTCGTGTGTTTTCGATCATGAATCTGGTAAACGCATTTCTGTTCACCGGATGATTTACTGAGTAAATCATTCATCTGTTTATCAATAATGTATTGGTATCGACAATCAGATGCGGTTTCACTCGAATTCCTTATGTCCGTGTAGAAGATGCCCAAATGAATGAGGAAAACAGATTTAGCAGACCCACAAGGAAAGTGGGAGCAACCTGAGCATCCAGGTATGGCTTACAGAGGAGTCAAATGCATCAGCAGTGTTAGCCAAGTTATATAAGAGAAGACCAACCCAACATTAACTTGTAAGCTTTTTTTTTTTTTAACATTTTTAAGTGTTTATTTATTTATTTTGAGACATAGAGAGAAGGGGGGCGGGGAGAGAGAGAGAGAGAGAGAGAGAGAGAGAGAGAGAATCCCAAGCAGGCTCTGTGCCATCAGCGCAGAGCTCGACGTGGGGCTCGATCCCACAAACCGTGAGATCACGATCTGAGCCAAAATCAAAAGTTGGAAGCTCAACTAACTGAGCCACCAAGGCGCCCCAACATTAACTTTCAAGTTTAAAGACATCTATCATTCACTTTTACGTGTATCCGGAGTTCACAAAAGAAGTTAAATCCTAATATCTTACAGTGACAAAGAATAATAATTAGCAAGATCCATTTAAATCTCTTTGAAAGCTGTCCCCCCCACGTTAACCACCCCCTCCAAGTAATACTGAAAGGAAATCACAGATTAATTTGTTTGAAGCCACAGGCTATAATTTAACTGTTCCTTCTTAAAACAGTGCCTCGCACACAGTAGGCTTACAAGAAATGAACAAGATTAAGTTGATCGTAAAATGACGAGGCTGGAATGAAAGATGCATATGGTCCCTCCAACATCATGAATGACAAAGTGTCTAAATGATCAAACGATTACCAACTTCTGTGGATCTTTACAGCTAAACTCAAGAATTCACTGTTACTTAAATTTTTTTTTAATGTTTATTTATTTTTGAGAGAGAGAGAGAGAGAGAGCAGGAGAGGGACAGCGAGAGGGAGACACAGAATCCAAAGCAGGCTCCTCCCGGCTGTCAGCACAGAGCCCGACATGGGGCTCAAACTCACAAACCGTGAGATCGTGACCTGAGCCAAAGTCAGACACTTAACCGACTGAGCCACCCAGGCGCCCCTCACTGCTACTTTACTAATGAAGTTTATGGAAGATCTTCCTTCATTTCAATTAATGCGAACATGATCAAACCACAGCTGTCAATCTCACTGCTTCATTTATTATCATAGTATTAAGCATATGCCAAGGCTCTGAGTTTTTAGAAGCATAAAGAAATTGGTGACTGAGAAATATGTATGTTTCAGAGCCAAAGGAATGAAATTAAGACATTTCCTTTTTTTTCCTTTTAATAATTTCGAATCTCCCATTGGTGTATTTTTTAAGTATTAGTTGTTATTTAATACAGTGGCTCTCCTGGGAGAAAAAAAAAATCAACCTAAACATAAGAATTTTCCAGGAATAAAAAGAGATAGTTACAATAGAAAAATACCAGAGGGAAATAGTCTTTATATTACACAGCAATTAAAACCTTATAAACAAAAACTCTATTTTTAAAGGCATATCATAGCTGCAGAACCGGCCAAAACTCAACGTGTTTAATGAGATACGGATTCCTGGTAAGAACAAAGGAAAATCCAAGTCGAAGAGTTAGATTTCTCTCAAAATCAATCACTCACATGTCTGTCCCTATGTCATAAAGTGTTTATGAGGGTGATGTATACTCCCAGGCCTAAATCCCTTTCCGGAGAGCAGGAACTCCTGTCACATTCCACACTGAAACAGATTCGCGTACATATCTAAGAACAGCTCCTAAAAGTCATTAGCAGAGGTTCTTTGTAAGTAGGAAGTCAAAAGACAAGAATCAGAAGGCAAAAAGACTTCAAAGTCAAAATGTAACGCTCTCTAATTTTCTGAGTCACGTGCTAAGAGAAAACTTTCATTAAAAAGAAAAGCCAGAACATTCCTCCTTCACAGAAACCTACAACTTAAAAAAAAAAAAAAAGTATACACAAGACACCTGGATTTGCTTGCCTGTTTCTTGCCAGTGACATATATATATGTGTATATATATATATATATATACATATATATATATATGTATATATATATATATATACACACACACACACACACACACACACACACATATATATATACACACACACACATATATATATATGATGAGCTAACAGCCAAACCTTCAGAGCAATGAATTACACGCAGTCACACACATACACTCTCGCACACAAGAGAGCAAAGCTGACGCTATTTGAACATCATGAAATATTTTCCTAACTGTACACAGATGGAAATACAGACTTTTCTGCCAACTGCCTGGTTCAGAAACTTTGCTCTATTTTTAATTATTTGGTTCAGAGGACCCGTTTGTGATTAACTCCTGTGTTGGATGGCAAAGGAAGTCGATTCCTGACCCACAGCAAAGAACACGGAGAGAAGCTTAATTATTTTTAAACAGCTAGTGTAATACTGTAAACTATGCACAGGGACAACTAATTTGTCAAAGACCTGTTGATGCGTGCCGCGGTTCGAAACTGCAGAGGGTAACAGTAAAACAGAAAAGAAAAAAAAAACAACCCAGGAGGTATTTAGGAAGGGACACCAAAATGAAGTTCCTGATGACAAATATATTCTCATCTTAGAGAAGAAACAACGGAGTGAGAAATAGAAAGGAAGAAATGAGTTGTGTTGCAAGGACTCATCTTATTAGCACTGAAAGTTTCAGTTTTGACTACGAGGACGGTGAATGAAATGCCAAAGCTTTAAGCACAGGAAATGGACTCAGATACAAGGAGGAGGTGGTCAGGAAACTCTAACCATAGAATTCAGAATCGCACACTAGAAGTGCTGAGCAAGATAAAAATCCCAGAAGAGAAGTAGAAAGAGAAGCAATGGTCCAGCCATTAAGACAGAAAAGATAGCTGAGGTAACAATGAGCAGATTAGAAGTGTTTTATATTTTTAAGAACTGTGTATTAAAAAACAAAACAAAACTGTTTCCAAATAGAAAATAATAAACCCAAATAGCAAACTAGTACAAACACAGAAAGGAAACACAACATAAGGCCATCCAGTTAAGAATCTTGAAGGTAGAAGAGAATTAAGACCTAACAAACTTTTATACCTAGAGAAGCTTTCTTTTGATCAATACCCTTAAAATTTTAAGGCGTTCTGTATTTAAGTCTCTGATGCACTTGGGAAAACATCAGATGCCACTGAACCATAGGCCACAGAGAGCCAAAGTACTTCAAGAGTTAACAGTTATTGCTAAAAATTACATTTACAGGGCTGCCTGGATGGCTCAGTGGGTTAAGTGTCCGACTTCGGCTCAGGTCATGATCTCACAGTCCGTGAGTTCGAGCCCCGCATCGGGCTCTGTGCTGACCGCTCAGAGCCTGGAGCCTGCTTCGGATTCTGTGTCTCCCTCTTTCTCTCTGCCCCTCCCCCGCAGCTTGCACCCTGTCTCTCTCTCTCTCTCAAAAATAAATAAACATTAAAAAAACAACTAAAAAATTACATTTATAATGAGTGCAGGATCAATGCCAGAATGGTCTGGGAATTGAAACAAAACAAAACAGAACAACAAGCACCTAATTTCTCCTTGAGAAGGTCTAGAAATGGGGAATTAAAAAAAAAAAAGAACATCCTTTGTGGGGGAGGGAAGTCCTGATTCTGAAGTTCAGCTTCCTAAATCACTAACACCAGCTACCAGCTTTCAGCGGGGTTGAATGACAGAGCAAGACCCCAGAAGGACACATCCATAGTTGTGAACAATTAGGAAATTTCACTGTTGGAAGCAATTCAGGGAGCCATCACGAGGAGAAACAAAAAGAGGGTGGTCTGTTCTAGAAAGTCCAAAATAAAGTTAATTCCTGTTAATATATATTCATATTCCTCCTTCTCTACTATGCATATAGGTAAGAGTATATGTATGCATATATGTGTTGGCAGGAGACTAGAAGTGAAAAAAAACAATTTTTTTTTTAAAAAAAGCACATCTGGGGCGCCTGGGTGGCTCAGTCAGTTGAGCGTCTGACTTCAGCTCAGGTCATGATCTCACAGTTCGTGGGTTCAAGCCCCGGTCGGGCTCTGTGCTGACAGCTCAGAGCCTGGAGCCTGCTTCAGATTCTGTGTCTCCCTCTCTCTCTGCCCCTCCCCTGCTCATGCTCTGTCTCTCTCTGTCTCAAAAATAAAAACATTTTTAAAAATTAAAAAAAAAAGCACATCTATGAGTGAATCATTTATAGTTGCAAATGGTTTCATAATATCAACCTGGTATTTATTACTATGGGCCACGGGCCATGGCATAGAAATGTTTTATCTCACTTAGAAATATTTCTATTTGCTGCAACAATAGCCACTGTGTTGAGATGGGATTTGACCTGTGTCTTTGTCCATAAAACAACCCTATAAAATATGTAAACACGAATTCAATTTTCTTTAAGTCAAGAAAAGCAAAAATATGGTTGTCAGAACAAGAACAGCTTTCTGTGGGATATTCTAGTTAAATGAAAGCTATTCAACTTGAATCAATTGCTTTTCCATTCTCCAATACACAGCAGATTTATATTTCAGAAGGTTCTTGACAGAGAACAAAATGTTACTGAAATATCTCTTCCATTCCTTTTGTCCTACATAACATTCCACGGGCTGAACTCGAACAAGGGGCATATACTGGTCAGATTCTGTTCGCACTGTTTCTATCCTACTTTTGTCTTTGTTGCAAGTTTTCAGTTTTGACTCTTTCATGGCAAAAAAACATTCCTAGCCACCTTTTGGCTGCATTACCATTTAAAAAAAAAATTTTTTTAAACCTACATTTTTATTCTCTACCATTCTTAAGTGCCTATAACTTTTTTAAATGGGCTACTTAAGTCAACGACAGACCGTCTCTTTATATCTGCTTATGTAAGAACTAGAAATCCAGGGAGAAAATCATTCCAATCCAACAACCCACACGTTTGTACGCAAAACCAATCGCTCGAGTATTTAAAAGCTAGGGAGACAGACTAGAGGCTAGCACGGACACGTCCGTTCAAGATGAATTTGTCCTCCGTTGCCTCCACTCCAGGTAACCCCAGGACTACGTCTGGGGGTTAACACCAAGCTAGAAAGAATGGATCGGTGCCTGTTTTTGAGCAGATCTGTGTAAAGACTCAACACGAGCTCAAGAGGCGGTTGTGGGTCTGGAGTGACAGAAGGTATATAGCTGCAAGCTGATGGGGGAAGATATTCAACACTGTCCTAGCCATTTAATGACTAAGCCTGAGCCAGCTCAGAATCGGTCGGAAACAGATTTCAGACAATGGGAGAGAGCTAAAACACTGGTGCTCAGGGATGATGTCCGAGAGGAGGTCTCTGAAGCTGGGTGTCATCCTTTAGGGTGGCCCAGAATAAAATGGTGACGCATTATGCCTCCTGGCGAGCTCATATCTACTTTGAACGGCAAAGACACCAAGTCCCGTGGACTTCCAACGAAGATCT
The DNA here is from genome assembly GCF_018350215.1 of Panthera leo. Taxonomy (NCBI): domain Eukaryota; kingdom Metazoa; phylum Chordata; class Mammalia; order Carnivora; family Felidae; genus Panthera; species Panthera leo. The sequence continues at coordinate 12,276,097 of NC_056683.1, read as the reverse complement.
TGGGGCAAGAAGAGATGTCCACCAGCACTCTCTGTGACCTGTTAGAGAGAAACATTCTTAGCTACTCCAACACCAAGCAAAACTCCCCCGCCAGGCTCTATCACCTTGACTCCTAGGAAAAAGCTGTAAAGAGACTGAGGAGGGGATGCCTAAAAGAGAGACGCCCTCTGTCATGTTTGCAAGACCACTCGTGAGGATTCCGCATACAAAATCTAGCTTCAGTACGGTCTCCAAGTGAATCACACTCGAGGTATTTCTGAAACCAACAGCACGGCCATCGGGCACCAAATTACTTCTGCAAAGAAGGAAAAGGCTTCACCACAGTGATTCTATACGCTCCTGGCACCAAGAGACGGATGATGATTTTTACTGCATGATTAACCTCTACAGGTCGTAGGACAGTAGATCCTCGTCATGGAACTAATTCAATGTCCTGCGCTGGCTCTGTTCAGCCCAGGACGTACAAATCTGAATCACAGGGGGCTGCGTGAGCTTCCTCCTACCCTCTCGGTGACGTCCCGCAGAAAGACAGTAGGCACCTTCGGGGACAGAAGTGATCTGAGTGCAACGGCCCCCCATCCATTCTCAGAGAAGATGGCATCGTTTTGAAGATTCCATATACGAGATCGGTTTGACTTCCTGACGTTTCTACCCTTGCCGACACGGATGCGTTAAAGGAAACACAGCTCTAGAAGCTTAGCTTTAAAGGTCCAGTGGCTACAAAAGGAAACAGCACTCTCTGTCCATCAAGTTTAGGTTCAGGCACTGTAAAAACATCTAACATCTAAATTTACGATACAACGTCTTAGGATCAGGGCTGCATATATTCAAGGGCCCAGACTCTTCTAACTTCTCACTGCCGTCTCAAAACTGCTCTATCGGGCCGCATCAGTAAGCAAAGTTATGTCTTTTCAGACTACAAATTTAGGGACACAACTGCATAAGTCCTGGGGTGTCTTGGCTGTGCAAGGTGACGGTAAACAGAGCTGAATTCCAAGTCCGGATGCCGGGGTCACGGCACAGCCCACACGGGCTCCGACCACCAGCACCCAGCACCTCGGTCGACCTCTCGCATTCTGCTTCCTCCCCGGGAAACTGAGGATGATCGTCTCCACTCAAGGAGTCATTATGACGGTCCAGTGAAACGATTTACCCGAGGCGCCCCCGAATTCCGTGATAGGTGATTTACCAGCTGCAGCAGACCCCACGGCACACTAGCCACGGTGCGTGGTCCACATGATTGTGCTTTTGTAAGGCTGGATTTAGTAAAACAGAGGCTCAGGCTGCAAAACATCCCCAAGACAAAAGGGTAGTTTTGACTAGTCCTACAAGAGAAACAGGAAAACACAGGACTTTTCATCCCGGTGAAGTCTTTGAACACCCTGCACGTTTAAAATGGAAAAGTTAAAAAAAGGAAATTGTTTCCTGAGCCTTCAGGGCAAAGAGTAAAAAGTGCACCGTTTAGAGACCGAAACCCTGAGATTAGTCAGGTCACCGAATGTTCTCTGCACAGCAGAATAGCAAACAGCTAGTGTTTGTTCATTTCCATAGATTAATAACCCTCTCTCCAGGACCTAAATAAGAAATGAGCTGCATCGTTCTGTTTGAAGAAGCCTCCTATACTACTAGTGAGACTTGTGCTTCAAAGTTGCCCTCATAAAGACTCCTTCATTTTTTTAAAATTTTTTAATGTTTATTTATTTTTGAGAGGGAGAACGACACAGAGTGCTACAGGGGGAGGGGCAGAGAGAGAAGGAGACACAGAATCTGAAGCAGGCTCCGGGCTCCGAGCTGTCAGCACAGAGCCGGATGCAGGGCTCGAACTCACGAACCGTGAGATCATGACCTGAGCCAAAGTCCAACACTTAACCGACTGAGCCACCCAAGGCACTCCAAAGACTCCTTCATTTTAACATTCTTCTTCCTCCCCATTGGCCTATTCTGATCTCCAGGATGACAAAAATGGATCTGAAGCTTGAAGGGAGGGACAAAAAAGAAATGAGTCTCCCTCCCTAATAAAATCAATTGATTTTATTGATTTTTAATTTTTTTTTAATTTTTACTTATTTATTTTTTTAACATGTATTTATTTTTTGAGAGGGAGAGACAGAGCACAAGCAAGGGGAGGGGGGAGGGGCAGAGAGACTGGAGACACAGAATCCGAAGCAGGCTCCAGGCTCTGAGCTGTCAGCACAGAGCGCGAGGCTGGGCTCGAACTCACAAACCTCGAACTCACAAACCACCAGTTTATGACCTGAGCCCAAGTCGACGTTTAACCAACTGAGCCACCCAGGCACCCTATTGATTTTTTTACATAGTAACTGTTCATTTGGAGGACACCGAAATGGGGGAAAAAATACAACCTGTTCCTTCTGAGCAGCGAGAGATACAAAGGGTTACAGACGCTTCATTAGAACAGCAAAGCGAAAATAAAACAGCAAGATTGGGCCTTCCAAGCTGTCTCCACACTTCGTTCAAACTCAAAAGAAAGCCAGGTTTTATGGAAGAAGATTTTTGAATCAATAACCAGATCATCTTTTCTCCTACCAATAAGACAATAAACTTGTCTTAAGAGCCTATGACCTCTTAGGAAAAACAAACAAACAAAACTGCTAATCTTATGAAAGTGGCAGGTCAGAGGTCAGAGCACCAGATGCGGCAAAAGGAAACATTGTTTTCCCAGCTCCTTCTATAAAGGCTGTCGCTCCCCTCCTCCCCCCGCCCCCACCAAAAGCTGCAGCTTGGGGTCACAGTGGGCTGCAGGGACCAGGAAAGACCCAGAGGTGAACTGAACACCGAGCTGTGAAAAGAAAAAAGCAATCGAAACAAAATTCATCCAGAGTCTCTTCTGCACCCCCTTGGAACTTTCCAGAGCAAAGCAAGGTAAAAAGGGTTTTGGGGCACGTCCTTGTAGGGGCGCCCCATCACATGAGGCGGCCACGCTTCAGTTTCTATACCTTGTCCACATCTGTCGGGACCTCTGTCAGAAGTATACAGTCCCACACATCAATGACCACAAATGACCTTCTACCCAGGAAGGGTGGCCTCACCCACCACCAGCAGGCAACTTCTGGATGAGCTCGTATGCAAGAGGGAGGAGGCGATGGCCATCTGGCCAGCCAACTCAAAGGGGCACAGATACCATGGGCAGACTGCTCTCCAACCCCATCACGGGTGGGTTACACAGAGGGTACCGGGTTCCCCAATCCGTGTGGTGGTCTACCTCAATTTGACCAACCTTGTTTAGGATTCCAGAACCACTCTCTTCCAGGTAAAATCATCTCCTCCCCAGAAGCTTCCACCTGAGTTGGGAGACTGGGGTCACAAGAGGACTTAAGGCCAGAGAACAGGTGTTAGGGAGGCAAATCTCAAATTCATTCATTCATTCAACACCCACTAGCTGTGTTTCTAAGAATCCTTACATCATCGAAATTCAATAGGAATTTTTTCAATACAAAGAAAGACAGTTTTAGACGTTAAAAAACAAAGCAATTTTTGCCTACATTGATTTTCAATAATAATAGCGTTTTGTGTGGTGATCTGTGTAGTACGATGAAATTTAGATACACTGAGCCAATCCAGCCTTCTATTCCACAGTTTTTGTTCTGGAAAAGTCATCATCCGGCCTTTCTTAATTCTTTCTTTCTCCTTAGCACACACAGCCTTCTTACACGTTTTTGTCACCTTTATCATCCCTTGTTGCGATGGACAGAGCCACTCCAGCAAACTCTGTCCACAACTTTGTCCTCTAGACTCCATGCTGGTTCCACGGATAAGTCATGGTATATCTTAATAGATGGAATCACATCCAGTTTGGATCCGAGAAACCCACATTATAGGGGAAATGCTTATATATTCACTGCAGGCCTGCGAGATCCCAAATGCCAAGAATTGGCGGCGGGGGGCTGGGGGGGGGGGGAGATCCTTGCTGTCACCGAGCTGGGAAAGAGGAGGACAAAGTGTTATGAAAGGGCTGGGAGAACAAGGTGCTGGGAGCCCAGATTGTCAGCACATAACCTAGTCCCAGGGCTCCCTGGGGAAAAGACTCGGTTGAGACTTAGGAATTAGGGGAACTTAGCCAGAAAGACAGGAGTGAGCAGGCAGATGTCAAGGAAGGGGGCAGCATGACTAAAGGCTGGGACACAGGAGAGAAAAGTGCTTCTAGGCAAGCAATGCTGTGGGACTAAAAAGAAGTGAATGGGGGCAACAGATGCGGGGGCTAGAGACGAGCGAGGTCCCCCAGCTTGCAGCGCCAGGCTACAGGCTCTGGACTCATCCCGAGCGCCACGAACAACCAGGGAGGAGAGAAGGAAAACAGATGCAAACAGACCTCTAGTTGGGAGAAACGTGCATCTTGGCTCCAGAGAGGAAAATGGGTTGGATCAGCACAAGAGGACATCTAGAGAGGCCACGTAGGGCATATATCACATCCCTGCCGAGCCACTAGCCCAAGTTCAGACCTTGAGACCAGACTTCCCAAAGCTCGATACCCAGAAAACCATTTGCAGCCACCTGCCCCAAGAGCTCTCTCCGGGGAAGAGTGGAAACAGGAAGGAAGCAGGGTAGCAGGGAGCCTCTCTAGTCTCACGTGGACGAAAATCAGCCCTCCAACCAATGAGCCCCCTCCTCAGCATGGGGGCCTGTAGGCTAAATGAGCAAAAGGTTTGAAGAACCCCAACCCAGGATCTTTGATAATGGCTCCGTTTCACCAGGCCCAAAACTCCCGACTGACAGCTCAGGCCCAAGGGAGGGAGCACAGTTCCCAGCAGTGCCGCTGGCCTGCCGTTGCACAACATGAGCTTCCCTTCCAGGTGGCCCCGGGTACGATCACAGAAGAGACGACAGATGTCATATAAAAACTTGAACTTCCACACAAAGAAAAGTAATTTGATGGAAGGAAAAGAAAAGCAGAGTGCAAAGATGGCCACAGAGGAAGGACCGACATCTACAACACATGAAGAGTGCATACACAGGTTAGAAAACACCAAGACTGGGGCGCCTGGGTGGCTCAGTCGGTTGGGCGTCCGACTTCGGCTCAGGTCACGGTCTCGTGGTCCGTGAGTTCGAGCCCCGCATCGGGCTCTGTGCTGACGGCTCAGAGCCTGGAGCCTGTTTCGGATTCCGTGTCTCCCTCTCTCTCTGACCCTCCCCCGGTCATGCTCTGTCTCTCTCTGTCTCAAAAATAAATAAACGTAAAAAAAAAAAAAAAAAAAGAAAGAAAGAAAACACCAAGACTTCCACTGGTTAACTGTGTAAAAGGAAATTAGTAAATTAACATATATGGAAATGAGTAAAGAAACATGCTGTCTCTGAGAGGGACCGAAGGAATACAAAGTTCAAAACCAAGAAGCCTGCTGAAGTATCCAAAAAAGAGCAGGTCCCACAGAAAATGAAATTGGAGCAAAACACATTCCTGTATCGTTAGTAACAACGCATACTGGTCCAGGCCTTCTAGAAAGCAACGCAGAGCCTCTCCCCCCAACGAAGGTAGTTTACCTTCTGATGTGACTGCATCCCAAGTAACTACGTATGTGTACAAAGATATGCACAGCTGCTTTATAACAGTAAATAACTAGAAACAAGGCGAATGTCCACACGTAATATGGAACTTCAATTAAGATAAAACAATTTGACAGAGTAGCACACAATCCTTGCCAGGGATCGTTGCAAAGTGTAGGATACGAATGAGAATGTTTACGCTAAATGAAAACAAAAGCAAAGCTGAGAAAAGTTATGTGTTAAATATAATCCAGAACGAGAAAACAACACATTGAGGTGAGGATGATTTATGAACTGGTGGGATAAAAGGGAACTTTTGCTTTTATTGGTTTTCTTTTATTGGTCCGACGTATATAGGCAATGGATGTTTAAAACGTAGTATTTCTATCAATAATCACGAAGGAGCAAACACCCTCTTCTGTGGAGCAGATCAAACCATGGGGAACATCTGCCCGAAATGGGGTACTCAGACCTTCCCAAGTTTTAAAGGCCTGTGTGGGATTCAAATCCTGACCACGAGGGGGCTCGGAGGGGCTCCTGCTAGCCCGAGTACCTCCAAACACACAGCTCTTCCCTTTGCTTTCATTTCCCGCCCCCCCCCCCAGTTATTAAATTCTATGCCTTCCTCTTCTTTCTTTTCATTATGCATTGAGATGCTACCATATGCAATATATGTGGGAAAATGCTCACTGGATCCTTCCAACAATCCTGTAAGATAGATGGCAACATCTTACATGCCCATTTTACAGATGAGGGCACTGAGGATCACAGATTTAAGCAATGTGGCCTGGCCCCCACACCTAAGGAGCCAGAGCCCGAACTCAAATCTCAACCTCCCCTTTTCCAAAGCCCTCGCTTGCAACCACCCTAAGAACTCTTTTCTTCCCTGCCTCTCTGCCTGCGTAACAAACAAAACTACCAAAGACTCTGCTGTGTCCCCTCTTCTCTTTGTTCTAGCGGCCTAAAGAAACTGGTTAAACTGTAACGAATCCAGAGGTATCCTATGAACTGCTTATAAATTAACCAGTAAGATAAGGTAATGCGGCCCACACTGATTGGGAAAGCTGATGCAGAACAGAAAAGGAATTACCTTCAGACACAAGCCTGCACGTGCAGGTAAAAACCAAATGACATCAAAAGGAGTTCTACTTGCAAATTAAGAGCAGACTATGACCCTTGACATTACTGCAGAGAGAGCAGAGTTTTCTGCGCTCTGCCTGCAGAAACCAATTCCACAATCAGCTGAAAGTTTCTTTCCGCTTACAACGCAGCCCCCACTCCAGAAGCGGGGAAGCAAGAACAGTAAAAAGGAACAGAGGAAGTATCAAGGTATGAAACCAACATAGATAGGGTGACAAATGGTTGTAGGCACCACGTATGACTCATTCTATAAATAATGACACGATAATCGCTAAAGATGTAAATTCTAATTAAATCCGAAACCTAACAACGTCAAACAACAGCAAACGATGTTTGACAGAGCAAAGGTCTTAGGGGAGCCAAGAGGAAGAATTACAATAAAATCTATGCGGGGAACTGCCCAGCGTTAGAGAAGGGACCTGAGCCATCAGGTTGTTCACCGCCCTGTTTACTGCAGATGGGGAAACTGAGGCCCAGCAAGGTAGATTGAGCATCCCAAGTCACCTTGGGGCAGGTCAGGAAACGGCGGCAACTCGGTCCCCAAACTAGCGGTCCTTCTGCCTTTCCCCGTACCACACGCACCCTGCCTTAGACTGGAAAGCCATTCCATTTCAAATCACATTTTTGAAAGAGCATTAAGCATTCTGTAAATATTAAGTTCCTTTTTAATAATTTTCAAACGCACAGGGGCACATTTTGAAAAGGGGCCTGGTTTTGATTTCTTTTGGAAAATTGCACACCGCTCGGCGTCTTAACCTCGTATTGAGTGAAATATTAACAGGCCATATAATGGTTTCAGTGTTCCTTCAGCAAAGCTAAACAGAATTCAAAAAACATATCCCCCAGGCCTACAGTGGAGTTTCTGGAGCACACATTAAACTCCACGCTCTGCTCTACAAGCCCATCACTGTTAAGTAACTCATCAGAAAATAAAGAGGGAATTACCAAAGGGGAATTGCCAAGCAATTAGTTCTCTGAAGCAGATGACATACTAGTGCTGGAGGGAGGAGCTTCTCGGTTAGTCATATGTCAGCGTCAGAGCCTCCTAATCTGTAAATAAAAATGCATCACGTATGATTACAGCTGGGATGTGGGCTGGGGCTGCCAGGCGAGTGCACGGATAGTAAATCCCAAGTCCTCTGCGTTCCGCGCATCTATAAAGCGAGAGACGTTGCCTCTCAAGGCATTTTTTTTTTTTAAGTCCTGTAATTTTCATTCAACGTAAGAAAGACAGACCGGTCTCCCCTAAGCGGGCTAAGACAAAAGTGATCTTTATCCTTTCTCTATCCTTCTGACGTGGGTCGGTTAAGATTCATCCACCTGTCCAGATGAGGAGAAAAAAATGAGAGATTGGGAGGGGCGCGGACAGGAGGGGACAGGAGACCCGGGGCTTCCTGACGGCCACCCAGAGGAAAGCATGACCTCCTTTCACCGCCCGTTTTGCTCTTAGAGCTTACATCCAGTGCCAGCCCACCACCTAGCAAACTGCAGAGATGAATACTTTGTATCTGCCAAATCTTGCAAGCTGAGCCATGACCCAGGGAAGCTTTTGGAAGAGTCAAAAGTTCATCGTCTCACTGGGACTCTTGACGCTGAACCGCATTTGAAGCCCAGCTCAAGCCAATCCCCTGCGACACAGATAAGCCTGGTGCCACTGCCATCGCTCTTTTCAATTAATAATTATTCAAAGTGCGTAGGAACTTCGGGGAGGTATGAGGACGAGTGAAAAAAAAAACACGGTAACACCTCCAGGATGGCCTGGGGGCAACACTGAGCTGACAGGCCAGCATCCAAACATCCAAATGGAAGGCTCAGCACGCAGGAACCCTTCCCTGACCTGGACCTCGCGGAAGATGCTACAGCCCTATCATGATTTTTTAAATATTAAAGAGACGCCCTCCCTTCTAGACTCAACTGTAAGCTTCTTTTACACACAGGGCTCAGGGCTTAAGAGTCAATGCATGGCTGCAGTTAAGAGTACAGGGTGGGGGGCGCCTGGGTGGCTCAGTCGGTTAAGCATCCGACTCTTGATCTCAGTTCAGGTCATGATCTCACAGTTCGTGGGATCGAGCCCTGCATTGGGCTCTGTGCTAACAGCAAGCAGTCTGCTTGGGATAGTCTCTCCCTCCCCCGCCCTCTCTCCCTCTGTCTCTGTCGCACTCCTCGGCTTGCGCTGTCTCAAAATAAATCAATAAACTTAAAAACAAACAAAAAAAGAAGAGTACAGGGTGGAATCCAAGCATGACTTCACCACTTAACAGCTAATCAACCCTGGGCAGGTTACTTCTCCTCTCGGTGCCTTGAGTTCCTCATTCACGTAATGGATAATAACAGTACCTATCTCCAAGGACTGCAGTAAGGATGAGATGAGTTAATACACAGTAAGTGGGAACGGCTCAGCATCTCTATATTTCTTTCAGAGCCCAGCTGGCATAATGCCTGTCACATATTAGATGCTCATTAAACATGTGCAGACGGAATGATCTGCCCCTGAAGTGGTTTTCTCCAGCCCTCTCACTCCTGTCCTAACCTTCTTGTCTTTTATGGAAGGTAGGAAACTCACTGCCTCATTGTGAGCTAGTCTGGGGAATAGAGACAACCCATCTAAATAACTCAGGTCAAAGAAAAACATCTTGAATGATCCTCTAGTCTTCTCTAATTATATTAAAACCGACTGCCCACTAACAGAACTGCAACCAGATCATCTCCAGCCATGTCTTCTTAGCATCTTTTCATCCCGGAGTCAAAGCTCAGTCGCTCTGTCTTTCTTCATTTTCTATAACGTATAAATGGGAAGCCAAATTGCTCAGAAAGCTGTGCCTTGCATGCGTGCGTGCGTGCGTGTGTGTGTCACATTTAGAAGAGTCCACATAAAGCCTCCCGGAAAGCCTTGAAAGTTACAAAACACACCCATATTAACGTGATTTATCAAACAAAGTACAGTAGATGACTTTCCACGGGTGAACAAGTGCTCCAGAGCTGGGTGGATGGAGCAGTGTGGTTTCCGCCTATCACAGGAGATGAATAAATAAATCGACGGTGGGAAAGATCAAAAGAAACGCTGGAATTGTTCTCAGTACGTACAGGGCTTCACTGAAAATCTTAATAAAACTGTTTAGAGGAAAATAGAAGGGTCGTTTGTGTAAATGAAAAGAGATGCCGCGTGCACTGAATTTCAAAAGCGGCATTCATTGTCATACACACGTTAGATTTAGCTAAAATTAGCTCAGGTTTCTCTCTCTTTCTTTCTTTCCTTTCTTCCTTCCCTCTTTCTTTCCTTCCTTCCTTCCTTCTTTCCCTCCCTTCCCTTCCTTTCCTTCCCTCCCTCCCCTTCCTTTCCTTCCCTCCCTCCCCTTCCTTCCTTCCTTCCTTCCTTCCTTCCGGTCTTAAAGGAAGAAAGGTTTGAACATGGTTTCATTGAGCTGCAGTTCAGTCCTCGGCAAGGCGTCTGAGATTCCAGGGAGACGACCCCGTTATCCCCCCAGGCGCCCTGCAGCCTGTCCCCAGCCTTCCCTTCCCCTCGGGTTTCAAGGCCAAGCACCCGAAGGCCGTGCTGCACCCACGTGCCGCTGCCTCCCGCCGCTTCCCACGTGCACTTCACGCCTGCTGACGGCAGCCCCGAAACACGGGCCTCCTCGCTTCCCGCCTGGCGAACTTCCTGCGGGCGCAAGAACTCCCGATCGCAAAGTCAGCTCTGCGGCTCCTCCACGCTTCTTTCCAGACCTGACTTCTCCCGGCAATTTTACCCCCGCCCTGTCTACAACGCAGACGCCCCCCCCCCCCCCCCCGCACCTGTGCTTCGGCCAGAATGGCCTCGTCAGTGACGTCCCAGGCACTTGCACGGGTCTTCCCCTGCTCCAGCCGCCTCTCCCCGCAGAAATGCTGGCCAGCCTTCAAGAGCTGAACTCCGACGAGCCCTCCTCCTCCCGGTCTTTCCTCGCCAGCCCACTCGGCGTCACTGTGAACTCCTTCCATATCAGCACGTAACCCCGGTTAAGGGCAAGACACCCCATTCTGCTTTCATTAGGTCTTGCCGGGCATTTCTCCTCGCCCCTACCTGACCCCGAAGAAGGCAGCCTCGTTCTGGAAGCTCTTACTCGTTTTCCTTCCCGCAGCACCGGGTAGTAGTTTAAAAAAAGATGCAGTGAATGAATGAATGAATCATTTCTTTACACAGAGAGCGCCTGGGAACCAGCGAGGTCATAACCAGCCGTATCACATGCACAAAGGAAGCAGAACCAGAAATACTTGCAGCCTAGGTTTTAATTAAAAAACAAAAACAACTTAATGAATATAACAGAATACCGCACGAACGGTCCTGTGCCCCTTCTTGGGTTCAGCCATCAATTGTGAGGATTATAAAGGGGCCGTTTTTTATGCAAAATGTTTAGATAATGCTTCTAAGCTTCCTTTCAATGCAATCACAGAAAATGTCAGCCGCTTAAAACTCAAGGTGACTCTGCACTATGTTGGTAATACAATACGTATTCATAAGACACTTGGACTTGCTTAATATACTATAAAAACCTCAGTGTCTTCTCAGCTGCACATACTGACCAAGAGCTGGGACTTTCTGATGCCCGTTTTTTTTTTTCCACAATAAAATTCTCTTGTAGACATCGCACATTAAAAAAAAAAAATGTGCGTGTGTTTTAACCACGTATGCAATCAAACTACTTCTCCCCAAAACTTGAAGGTGAGGATTCTCTGCCTAGCATATCAAATGATAATACCCCAAAGAGATAAAGCAGTGGTGAGGCATCTCACCCCTTTCCATGCAGCTGACACTTGCAGACCTTAAGAGGCTTAGCTTTGCACATAACTCTGGGGTGGGGGGGTATTCTATTATTCTATTTCCTTTGAAACAACCCCTCCCTGGACCGCAGCCAATAAAATGTAAAGGACCCCGTTCGTATTTCTCAAGGATACGGTGTTTGGGATAACTGCCTCCCTCCTTCTGCCCCATCCCCCAAGAGGACCTTACTGACGACCCTTTCTGCGACTCAGGTTTTCGTTCATTTTTACTCAGACCACAAATCACTTCATCTGTGCATGCAACTTCTCAGTTCACCCTGCGACAGTATAAAAACAATACGTGTGCATTCTATTGCAGCAACAGGGTGGGGCTGACACAAAATTCAGAAAAATAAATAAAAGGCTCGTTTGCTTTGCAAAGCTGCAAATGTCTACAGCGTTGGTCCAAAGATCAAGGTACAAGTGTATTTACTTGTTCCTAGTCATGTACGGTCCAGGAGCAACCATCAGAAAACAAGAACATTACAATCATCCTGTCGAGACAAAAGTTACAGGATCAAAAAGATAAAACTTATGTGCAGAGCTCGCTTCGGCAGCACGTATGCAAAGATAACTTAGGTTCACAGATCACAAACCATAAGCTACGCACTATCCTACCCAGCAAATGCGTATTTCATTCCATTCTTACAGCAGCCCTAGAAAACAGTTCTAATCTTATCTCCACCTTATACACGAAGACACTGAGGCACAGAAAGGTTCTAGGGCTTTCCAGGACACAATGGCAGTTCCACAGGCAGGCAGGCTGCTTCTGGAGCCGGTGCTCTTATCCCAGATGCCACGAAATTTATCCGCAGCTTAAAAACTGGATCTTAGGTGTAGAGGGGGGAGCTCTTTATTTAAAGAAAGCTGGTGAATCATTTTCTTTTCTAATTATTTTTAACGTTTATTTATTTTTGAGACAGACAGAGAGAGAGAGAGAGAGAGAGAGAAAGAGAGAGTGCGTGAGCAGGGAAGGGGCAGAGAGAGAGGGAGACACAGAGTCTGAAGCAGGCTCCGGGCTCCGAGCTGTCAGCACAGAGCTCGACGCGGGGCTCGACCTCACAAACCGTGAGATCATGACCTGAGCCCAAGTCGGGCACTTAACCGACAAAGCCACCCAGGTGCTCCTGGTGAATCATTTTTAAAATGAACATTTTGGTAAAGCAAATATCCGCCTCCTAACAAATCAGTTGCACATCCAGATTTGGATACGTGAGGTATATAGGAACAACAGACCCGCGTCCTGCCTGGTAAGCAAATGGCACGTGACCGGGAAGAGCTGCCCAGAGACCACCTCGTCCAGAAGTTCTCAAACATGCAGAGCATCACTATGATTCCGAGAGACCATTAAGGTTCATTCGGATTCAGGAGGTGGAGCCCCAATCCTTTTTCCCCCCTCTTTTTAAACACTCCAGGTGATTCCATTGCCCAGCCAGGCTTGGGAACCTCTGAAAGAGTCCAGCAGGAGCGTTCCCAAAGTAAACAGAAAGACGAGATCTATGTCATAATCTCCTTTGGTTGCAGCCACCAGTGCTCTCAAAGCCCTCTTGCCCCAACTTCTGTCTAACTTCCACGTCTCCCGATTTTGTTTAGGCAGGATCCTCTTGTCCTCTCTTCAATACAGAACCATGAGTCATCAACGCTGTTTACACCCTGTGTCGGCATGACTCTCCAGGCCAGAAAAATTTACTGTACGTGAGGCAATCAGGAAGTTGTAAAATCCAAACAGACACAAAGAAATTCAAGATTCGACAAATCCTGGCTGCCGCTGAACAAATGGGCCTCTGTCTCCCCACACCTGAATCGCTGTACCACAAAAACCGTGACTTAAGGTAACAGTTGGGTAGAAAAACAGTCTCATCACATTATGTAAAGGGGACGACAAAGACGATGGGACTCAAGCCTACCACACAACGGTCAACCAGCTCCAACTCAAATGTGGACTTCTTCAGGAACCACATAAATTAAACCAACAGGAGAGATATTGAAGCCAAGTTTTTAAAAACTCTCGTGGCAATTTCTCAACCTCCCTCTGGATCTAGTGTGCAAAGGCAGTTACGGCAAACAGTCTACAGCGTGCAAAAGCGTGGGTACGAGGTGACTTTCCGGGTCAGACCTTATCCTCAGATGGTACCTAGATGAGCGTAGCAAAAACTCTCACCTGACATGGGATGCACTTCCCTTGAGTGGCCGTGGAGCAGGAGACGGTCTCACGAGGATGACACACAGATCCCCAGCTTGCACCGACCGGCCTGGCGACTTTCTGCACGATGCTCCTGCGGTGGTCGAGGGGGTGCGGGAGAAGAAATCCACAATGAAAAGCAGAACAGACGGCTTCAAAAAAAACAGTTCCACTTTAAACTGTCTGTACACCGAAACCCAGACCCTCAAGGACATCAAATGTTTGCATTTTCGTGTTATGGAAACTACAGTTACCAGCCAGTCCGAACGGCAGGTCTGGTTTTATCCAACAGGGCTCGGAGGGAGGCCAACCCACAAAAAGGTCATCCCTTCAATCAAATTAAGAGCTTGGTCGCCCCATTTGAGCCACGAACTGGCATTCTCTTCTCTAATGATCCTAACCAATCATCTGATAAACACATGCTGGTCATCACAGCGATAACTGGTGAAATGGGCATGAATTGAATAGTAATCGAGCCAAAGTCTAATTTTAATATGACATATATTACTATCAACATGCAATTAGAAGGACAGTCATGGGACAGCACAGTTATCAGCATACTGGTCTAATGGGATAGAAAAATGTATCAAGTGCAGAAAACACTGTACAAGTATGCACGTGTTCCGCGAGACTTTCCGCTGAACTTGAAATTATTTACTTAATGACTATAGGTCTATTCCATTTTCACGTTGCCACAATGCCTGGCACATGGTTAAGTAAAAATTAATCCACCGTGTAATGAATGAGTGAATGTGTGAATGGATGAATGAAAGAATGAATGAATCTTCCATATACCTTTCCATCAGGGAGCCTGGTGCTTGTAGTTTTTGTGAGGTAAAGACCTAAGCATAGAAACGGAAGAAGTTGAGGACTTGATCTGCTCACAGAGTTTGCAGCCCTATGAAAATACTGTTTTCAAACACTGATCATCCCCAATGGTCCACATTAAGTAGAAAGAATCAGTAGCACAGTTGTAAACTAACCCCCAAACTGGTCATTGCTGGGCAGACTTTCCCTCTCTGATTAGCTGTTTGGGCTAATTTTAAATTTAGTTTGGGTTTCCTAAGCCCACGCCAGGTAACAGAAGTAGGGAGAAAGCCCAGGATTATATTGGATGTCAGAAAGAAACTATTCTGGAGTTATGAATACAATCTCCAACGTGAATAATCCGTAAACAGGTAAATGAGCCAATTATCCTTGGATGGCAACACATCTCGGTAGCCATGACTATTCTCATCCACACACACTCACTATTTTTAAGAGGGCGGCCCAGCTGGAAAGGAAACTAATCTCGATCACTTTCCAACACGTTTCAAAGTAATGAACAGTAGCCAAAGCGTTCTTCCTTCTAACCAGGCCGTTCACCAAGTATTTATTTAAGCGTCTATTGCATGCCCGGGACTGATAATGCAAAAGAAGTTTTCTAGCCATTGGTCTCTCCACACGTAATCCGTGAGTGCCGAGAAAGTAGGTAAGCTGTTCTAGATTCCAGTATCTTTGAAATCCTTACAAGACTCCACTAAGTCTGTCCCTCCACCAAGAAGCCTGCTGCGTGACACATATAAATGGTGGCCAAGTTCAAGAGAAGCTCACCAAATTCGATTTCCTCTTACACAGTACCTGCTTTCTTGTTTCTTTCTAGTAACCTCTCAAATGAAGCATCAACCTACTGGATAATCATTTCTGAGCAAGACGCTGGCACCGTGGATTTGCAGAGAGCACTCGCTTGATGAGCTAACAGTGAGTGTTTGCTGGTGTATCTGTGTGTGCACACAGTCCTATTTACATATCACCCGGCAGATAAGGTTTTATAGAGTCCAAATTACAGTCTCCTCCTATTCTGCTGAAGTGCACACAACAGTCAAACATGATGCAAAGGCTGTAAAATATTAATTTACCCTCACACTGGTATGCCTACTTCTTTCCCAAGTATTTGTGGTGCTGCACCAGTTAGAGTACCTAACAGAGTTAACATGACTTGCTGTTCCCTCAGAGGGAAGAAACACAAGAACAACAGCAAGGCAGAGTGCATTCACTGCAAAAACATACAAACAAAATACAAAAAAATAATAAAGAAAGAAATAACCTATAGCACGTTTTCTACAACACACACACTAAAAAGAGAACACTTCGTATTTTAAAAGCACAGCAGAACCACCTAGCACAGTTCCACGAATAGCGGAAGACTGCTAAGAAAGACGGCCTGAATAAAACTGATGTGATAGTAAAGAAGAAATAATATATAAATAAATAAGAGTTCCTCTTAGCCTGAATCAAAAGAGCATGATCAGGGGAACCTCTGCCCCCTTAAGTCTCAAATTCTGATTACACTACAATGAATTTTCTGACAAGTCATTTTCAGGTAGGATATAGCATTTTTGCTTACATTATGGCAATTACCACTGCATTTTCATTACTCCACAAATGATACGCATTAAAAGTTATAGAAAAATCAATGAGACGTTTCTGCTAACATCGAACGTATCAAAGAAAATACAATGCTTGTCGCTCTTTTGTCTGCGATAGTTCTAAACATGTTTTAGTACATTTGGGACGCTAATCTGCACTACAAACATTGATAATACACTAGCCTGACAAGTTCATGTCTATCAGGATTACAAAACATATTACTACACTGATAAAGACAACAATACATCATTTATGAAACAGGGATAAGATTTTACAAACTGCCTCCACAAATAAAGATTATTTACCTAAAATCTTTTTCTTACTCCTGCAATTTTAAGCATTTACACATATTTCTTCAAAACCCTGATCCAATTACAACTCTTTCAGCCAACATTTAAAAATATTCCCCAGGGGCACCAGGGTGGCTCAGCTGGTAACGGGTCGGACTACGGGTTTCAGCTCATGTCATTATCCCACGCTTCCTGGGTTCAACCCCCGCATCGGTCTCCACACTGTCAGTGCACAGCCTGCTTGGAATTCTCTCTCCTTCTCTCACTGCCCCTCCTCTGCTTGTGCTCTCTCCCTCTGTCTCTCTTTCTCTCCCTCTCTCTCAAAATAAATAAATAAAAAAAATTTAATTCTCTAAATCAGCAATCAGCATGCTCACTATTATATCGTCCCTTAAAGAAATTTTGAATGAGCATTTTATTGAACTGAATTAGATGAAACTAAAATGTGAACAGCAGAACTGCGGACTGCAAAATTCATTCTTAAAAATGAGCAGTCCTGTGGGTAATGCCCTAGGACAGAAATTATTATCTCTGCTGAGATTTCTACAATTCATTTATTTTCAATGCTTTTAACAAAATAAGGAGGGCCTGCTTCTGGTAACCTTGAAAGTATGACCGGAATTAAATCCATTCTTTGAAGCAGTTAAGCTTGTACAAATCTGAATCTCTCACAGAAGCCAATCATTCAAATTACTGAATAACTCTGCAAAGAAAAAGCAATGGAAATCCAATTAGTTAGGGCCACCCCAAAAATGATATCCCGTCTCTCGCCCTGTGCCCCATCACATATGCAAGATTTTTAAGTTGTTCAGAGTCTAAACCGTGTCGTTCCCTACACACAACTGTAGTTGAAAGAATTAACGTTCACCCCTACACTCATTTTCAGGGTTTTAATAAAATATGTTTATTGACTAACTTCTAACAGGAAACAAAATGAGCCGCTGTTACAGTGTGTTAGTAATCAGCCAACTGTCACTCAAGGCAAAAGTAAAATCCACTTGACATTTCAGAATGGAAATAAATAAACAAATAAAGGCATATTACACAAAAGGAATGTAAGTCCTTATACTCTATAATGACAATAAACACTGGAGTCACTGAAATGTGTTTACCAATGTTTCACTACTCTCATAAGGCTGGCCTTGCCCAAGACTCGCAGCCATTGAAATGTAAGGCCATCTACAGGCACTTGATATACAATCTGGTGGTTAAAGAGTTTGTCTTGAATCTTTCTTTAAGACTGAAAGACAATTCAGAGGCCCGGGAGCCTAGCTATAGTATTTCTGACAAAGTATCACTTCTGTTACCCAAACCCTCTCAAAACGAAATCCAGACAGGAAAATATTGACTTTCACAGTTCCCAATCAAGCAACATTTTTCATACTTATTTTAGCATTCAAAAATGCATTCACATTTTACTGCAAGTGAAGAGATCTTCTGTATGCTGCAAATATAACCTAGGACCTCCAAAGCATGTAAAACTCAAACTTCTGGACCTTATTTCCTACCCTTGCTTCCCATCTATTTACAGCCTAGAAAAAAAAATAGCTCCTTTTAACCACAGCCACACTTGATCTGAACAGGCCACAATCAAGTTACCCACGGCATAAACCCACTAAACCGGGAGAGAGTCGTAAACCTCCCCCCGCCCCCACCCCGGGGGGAATGAATCCTACCCCAGGGGAAAGTAAGGGTTTACCAATTTAGCTATGGGGCTGTAAAACTCTAAACCCACTGGCAGGATCACAACCAAATCAAGACACTATTATTCTCAATTACTTTTTCTTCCAAATAGCAGGGTTATTAAAATACTCCCGCTTAGGTGGATTTCCTGAGGAACAGAAAGCTTCAGCAACCAAAGCGACTCTTCTTTTCCTTTTGCTCTGTTATTTTTCTCTGCCTCGCGGACTTAACGAGGTAGGGTCCCGATGCAAAGAGTAAACTACTGCTCTCTGAATTATTAAACGCTCATTAAATTATATCTCAAAATACAGTACAAGCTGTTTATTGTGCAAAAGCACCACCCGTGGTCAGTCTACTGGCTACAGGCCTGTATCATCTCTCACCGGAGAGAAAAACCTTTGAACTTACTCTCACAGATGTAAAAGATCCTGGATGGCTAAGAAGTCCAAATTAAAAATGTATACATTCAAAAAAAAAAAAAAAATGCATACATTCAGAATGGCTCCTGCAGTCGGTACCATTTCTTGTTATCATAATGGCTCTTCTAACAGTGAAGTTCTGAAATGTGACCATGTGGATATGCTTGTGCAGAGTTAAATCCTTCAGAAAACCAGTCCTGTAGGTGCTTTCACACCTGAAGGGGTTAAGGGCCCGCAAGGCCAAAGGCACCAGACTGCAAAAGAAATGTCGCTTTAGAAACTCTGGAAGGTTTCTCACAAGTACCAAATACTTGTTGATCTGTTCACAATAAACATCAGCAGGAGTGCCAGGTTCCTTTCACTGTCTGGGGAGATGCATTTCCATCCTGCACCGGGCAAGAACAGCTTGTTGGTCTCCTTTATAAAAGTTGAGTAGCTTAGAAGCCTCATTCAGTGTCGCCCGTCCAAAGGACTGAAAGCAGCAGCAACTGAAATAGTGAAGGCTCTCCTCTGACTTGAGCAGCACAAATACTGGGCATAAAACACTTGGAGTATAGTCCAGGCACAAGACAAACCCACCTGAATGGACGAGGAACACTGTCTGTTGCCATGGCAGCCCGATCTAATTACAGGAGTGATCAGGGCCGGAGTAAGTGCAGGGAAAACCTATACCGCTGACACGTATCTACATGATGAGAAAGACAGGCGGGCGGGAGGTTCAGGGGAGCCCTTCAACCTCTGCCGGTCCTAGAAGGTGGCTTTCAAGCCCATTTGTCTGCGGAGCTGCTAAAATATTGACTGATGCGTGCACAGTTGGAGGGCAATCAGAGGAGATTAAATGCCACAGCATTAGCTCTTGTGGTGCAATCCCCTTCCAAGAGTTCATGTGCAGGATTTTC
The DNA here is from genome assembly GCF_018350215.1 of Panthera leo. Classification (NCBI taxonomy): domain Eukaryota; kingdom Metazoa; phylum Chordata; class Mammalia; order Carnivora; family Felidae; genus Panthera; species Panthera leo. The sequence continues at coordinate 12,256,782 of NC_056683.1, read as the reverse complement.
TCAACCTTCTCTTGGGTGGTTTCCTCAAGCATGGGCTTCATGCCACACTCAAAAAAAAAAAAAAAAAAAAAAAAAGCCCAAGTATCAAACTACAAATACGCCACAGGGTGGGCTTAACGGGGGCTTCTAGGAACTGCAGGGCTCCTTCCAAACAGAAAAGGCTTAACCAACACCGTTGGAAAAGTAACGAGCTGTGCCTAAAAATAACCATCAAGTAACTACCCACTGCTCTGCACAATATGTAACGACAACGTTTAAATATTAAGAACAGCCTGCATTACAAAACACAAATGTCATTGAGATGTGACTACTAGATTGCCAAAGGAGGAACTTATTTGCATATACACATTCCCGTGCACGTAGGAAAGGATGTGCAGGGCGTATGCCACTCTAAGCCAGTAGTTTTTATTCTGTGGGCGCAATAGGGTCTTCCAATTTTTGCTAATTGTATCTTGTGGCTCGCACAGGGAAGCTCAGAATCTCTTCGGGGACGGCACCAGTTTGGAGGAGTCCCTACTGCACAGCATACGGTAAACAAAATAAAAATAGCTTGCCGTTCTCGTTAGCCACATCGCGCATTATATAACCAGCTTCCGACTGGCTTTTTTTTTTTTTCTTTGCCCTTACTACTCTTCAGCAATTTCTCAATCTCCCGAAGTATTTATATTACCCTCTTATCTGCAGGATTATATACTAAGAAAGCAAAACAAAACAGAACGGCCACGGGGTTGAACCGGACCCCACGGTCCTTGGACACTGAATTTTTTTTTTTTTTTTTTTGGTTTTGTTTTGCTTTCTGGCAAGATCTCCACCACCACCCTACTTCCACCCCCCCCCCCCCCCCCCACTAAGGTCCTCGCTCAGTCTCCCTAGAAAAACCTGAATTGTTCCATCGCTCCCAGTCAGCCCCCTACGTGGTCGGAAATAAAATGAAAGCACAAGCCCCGGAGTTTAGGAAGGAGGCCTGAGGGCTGGGGGTGGGGTGGGGTGGGGTGGGGGTAGGGCTGGGGAGGGGTCGGGGCGCCGCAGAGTCAGCCAAGTGGCCACCGAGGGGCCGCTCCCCACCGCGACGGGCCTCGCCGCCCCCCTTCCGCGCGCGCGCACGCACACACACACACAGACACACACACACACACAGACACACAGACACACACACACACACACTCACTCACACACGCACGCACTCACTCACTCACACTCACGCCGCGCTCCGCCGCCGCCTCACCTCTCGCTCCGCCCGGCCGGCCCCTTCCCTGCCCCCTGCGGGACCGGCCTGCTCGCAGCGCTGGAACCACGTAGGAGGCGGCGGCGGCGGCGGCCGCGGGAGTGGCGGAGTCTCCGGCCCGGCCCAGAGTGAGCGAGCAGCGGGGCTCCAGGGCGCATCCCAATCCCCGCAGCGCCTCCTCCGCCGCCGCCGCCTCCTCCTTCCCCTCCTCCTGGCTTCATTCACCCTCCCAGCAGCCGCGCAGCCGCTCACTCCCGGCGCCGGCGGGGCAGCGCCCGCCGCCGCTCCTCCGCTCCTGCCGCGCGGGCGCTGGCGGGGGCGCCGGCTCCGGGCTGGGGCGCTCGCGGGCTCGCGGCTCCGGGCGGCGGCCGCCGCACATGATCAGGAAGCGGCCGCACCAACAGGGCGGCGGTGGCGGCGGCGGCGGCGGCGGCGGCAGCAGGGCCGCCGCCGCCACTCCAGCCGCGCGCCCGGCACCCGCGCGTCGGCTTCCCCCCGCGCCCACCCCTCCGCGCCCCCCGCGCTCCCACCGCCCGGCGCCCGGCCGCGCGCAGAGTCCCGGCCCGTAGCCGCGCACCCGGCGAGGCCAGCCTCCGCCAGGGAGACCCCCCGCCCCGGGCTCCGAGGCCCGGGCGGCCACCCGCGGCGGGGGAGGGGGAAGCCCAACCCTCCTGCAGACCCACTCGCTCCGCCGCCCTCCGAGGGGAGAGGGCTGGGGAGGGTGCGGCGGGAGAGGAGGGCAGCGCGACCCCCGGCCGCCGCCGCCGCCGCCGCCGCCGCCTACTACCCCTACGCCACCTCGAGGGAGGGGGACACGGTTCTCCGCACTCGCGGCCGGACCAGCAGCCGCCGGAGCGGGGCGCCGCCGCCGCTCTCCCCGCCCGCGCCCGCGCCCGCACCCCCAACCCGGGCGCGCCCCCTCGCCTGGCGGGCGCCCACCGGCCCGGCAGCCCCCTGCCGTCAGTCCCTGCGCCCCGAGCGGGGGTGTCGGCCCGGGAGGCTGGAGCGGGAGAAGGTTGTATGTACACACACACACACACACACACACACACAACACAACACAACACGACGCGTCGATTTCCCTTCGCTCCTCTTCCAGCTGTTTTCTGTGCCGGCGACTGGGGTTTGGGGTTTGTTTGCTGGTTGTTGCTTTTGCCCCTCTCGGGAGAGCAGCGGTAGGGGTAAATTTTAATCTAAATAAGGGGCGAAGGGGATGGGGGAGGGGGGAGAAAGAATCAGAGGAGAAAAAAAAGCCACTTACTGTAAAGTGTAAATGGATCTGGGGTTGCGTGGGGAAGGGGGGGCAGAGGGAGAGAAACAGTGTCTTGCGGCTGCTGTAGCTCTGGTGGCTGCTCCGCGGGGCTCGTTTTGGATCCCCCTGCAGTGAAACAGGTCCTGTACGGCTCCGCCACTGTAGTAGAAATGATGTCTGCGGTATACTCTGCTCTCTCCTCCTCCTCCTCCTCCTCCTCCTCCTCCTCCTCCTCCTCGTCCTCCTCCTCCTCGTCCTCCTCCTCCTCCTCCTCCCCCCCCTGCTCCCCTCCCCTCCCTCCTCCCTCCGCCCGTCCGCCCTCCCTCCCTCGCGCTCTCTCGCGCTCGCTCGCTCGCTCGCTCCAGTATGTAAATGTGTAATAGAAGCCAAATATGGAGCAGTTGGCTGCCGCCGCCGCAGCTCAAGGATCCGACTTGGGGGTGGGGGGGCACCCTCTGGCGGGCGGCAGGGCGAGCCGCTCGGAGCACCGAGAGCGCACGGCGCGGCGGCCGGCCGGCCGGCGCCCTTAACCCTTGGCTGCGCGCTGCCGGGGCTCCGCGGCCCCCCGGGAGGCGGCGCGTGGCCCGAACCGGCTCGGCAGCTGGGGGGGAGGGGAAGAGGGGCGGGGGGGGGGGGCGACTCAGGCCGGAGGGGACGCTTCTTCCAGGTTTGGGAAAGGGGCGGGGAGCTGAAGCGATGAGGTAATTTTAGCGGTGACCGGTCGGTCCTCGCGCGCCTCCCCGGGCCCCTGCACCTAGTTGGAGGGGACCGAGCGACAACGGGGTGCAACTCGGGGCGCCCTGGAGGACTCTCCGAGGGGTGTCGGGCTTCAGCTCCGAGCCAGCGAAGTACCCCAGGGGGGAGGAATGGGGGGGGGGGGGGGCGAGTCTGATCCCGACGTGCCCTTCGTCCCAGGCGCGCCGGGAATCGTCCAAGAGGACTAACTCGGATCGCCGTGCACGTTAGCCCTCCAAGCCGGTTTCGTTCTGGAACCAGGACCACGGGGCTGCGGGGATTGCCTCGGCGTGCAACTCAGGAAAGTTTGAAGGGTCCCCTCCCCCGCATGTGCACCGTCACCTTCCCTGCCAGGGAAAGCGGGTGCCCTCCCTGCCCCCCCCCCCACCCGCCACCTCCTTTTCGTTTTCTGCAGGTCTGCAAATCTGCCTTGGGTACTGGAGTACCCAGCTCCCGCCTTGGAAGACGACCCGCGCGCTCCACTCGCAGCTAATTCGGGATCATTAATTTAATCGGAAATGAGGTAACCAGTGCAGGAGATAGATACAGAAAGCAAACGAGCATCAAATGGCAGTTCTGGTGAATCCACGCTGAAGAACTTCCTCTGCGCTCAATTTTCAAGCGCGGTTCTCCACTGCCCACCACCCCGCCCCCTCCGCGTGTACCACCAATGGGTGCTAGCATCCTGGGGAGGAAATCTTATGTGGAAGGGTGCACCTTGCCAACAGGTGTGGCACCTGGAGAAAGAGAAGACACATCCACGCGGAAGGGAGCTCGGTGCGGCGTTCTCCCTGCTGCAGATAATTCTGGAAGACCAGTAGGTGTCGGGGCAGCATTTGACCTCTTTCAGGTGCTTAGAACCAAGTGTCTAGAAACACGATCTTTCCACGTAAGTTTCTCTCTGCAAGCCACCACTATTGACTGTAAGCTGTATCTGAGAAACCTTTGGCTGAGTTTACTTATGACCTAACGGTTAGTCACCAACCGAAGCAGGGTACAGAATCACCCAGAGAAATGTGTCAGCTTTGAAACAACTGTATCGTAGAGCCAACGTGCTCCAGAAATAAAAATAAGCCTGCTAACAACTAGGAAGGTGTGGAGCCCCGGAAATAATTTTTTTCTCGCATTTTGAAATATCATGCACATATACGTGGCTATTTAAATAAGACTACTGTTCACTCTTACTCGTTTCTACAACTTTTTCTTTTTCTTTTTCTTTTTTTTTTTTTTTTTCCATTTAAAAAGCAATGCTTGTTACAGTTTAAACCCCAGGTTGGTCGAAAGTGGCATTGTCGGTCTCATTACAGCCTCTAGTGGACAGTTAAAATCAGTTTCCTGAAAAGGCTCTTCCTGGTGTTTTGTTGTTGACAAGCATTGTCAAGGTGAAGGCTAGTATCTCAGAAGTAAGTGGGGAATAGCTCCTCCCTCCCCCTGCTTGGCAGAGTGGGCTCCTTAAAGGATCAGAAGCAGTTGGTTCAGCACCGAAGAGACGTATGCTTTGTGCTGCAGATATATTATTATTACTGGCCTGCGAATAAACAGAGAGCTTCCGCTCCTCGTTTCTGTTTGAGACAGCTTTCATAAAAACTAACTTCATCTAAAATATTTTTGTAACAGAAAATATTGGTTGCCATGTTTTTGGCTTACCCGAGGTGTTTTTATTCTGACTGCCCCATCCACCTCCACTCTATTTTTAAACATCTTCCATTGAGAGTATTTTCAGCCAAAAACAGCTAATATTTTAATTATTACATTGACACAGGCCGTTAATTTAAGTTATTTTAACAACCTTAAACAAATTAAAACACATAACTCAGATTAGAGTTAGTCAATTAATTTAAATGTTCCCTTAAGGAGGCTAAATATGTATATTACCCAAACAGTAAAGACAATTAATAAGAAATGTGTCATTTCCTTTCTTAGCCATTAAGATTAAAGCCATAAACTGCCATGAAAGTCTGTAACTGTTCCTTGCAAGGTCTCGCTTAAATGGTATTCTCGCAATATAGTTTCATTACCTTTAGTGTTGGAATGTTTTCTTTTCAGACGGCCAACTATTAAATGTACAATCACAAATAACTGACTCTTTATAAACAAGATTTTCTGATGGAGATAAAACCTCAGGGAAAGAGCAGGGCTTTCAAGAAGTTAGTAGCAAGTATATATTACTATGGTCCTGTTCATCTATCTGCTATTGTATTCATATAAGCTTAAGTCACATTTCAAAATTAAAGGAAATCGTGAGGTAAGGCCTGCTGAGCCTTACCCCTACTCTGTGTTCTGCATTGCTCAAACACCGTGGAAAATCATTTTTATCCCCTATATCTACTTCATTGTTTTGATAGTATCTACTTTTGAGGGCTTAAAGTAGGCTATTGGGTAAATACGATATCCTATAATTATGTATTACATTTTGCTTCGAAAAGCCTCATCTTCAGAGCCGTGGCAGCATCCGGGAGGTTTTTGGAAATTCAGTATGAGAGTTCCACCCCAGACCTACTGAATTGCAATCTGCCTTTTAACCAGCAACCCTGATGATTCCTAAGCACAGTGTAGTATGAAGAACGCCGTCTGTACCACAGGGCTCTGTCTAGGTGAATTGGCCCACAGATGCAGAACATAATTCTTCTATTTATTCCTCTTTTGTTCCCTCCCCTTTTAACTAATTTGCACTTTTTAATGAAACATTATTACATTTAATGCTTTGGCCACATGGTACCGTATTTCAGAAAAGCCCCAATAGAATGCAAACGTCTGCATGATCATTGCCAAGTGGATACTCTGAGGAGTGTCCTGGGGTCTTGAATATGAAGGTTTTCTTCACGGCAGCAGAGGGAGCACAAGAGTGCTTAATAAAACAAGCATACAAGCCCTCCAAATGGTAAAGGATTTTAAAGTGTAGTATATGTTTTCATCGGAAGTAGCCTCTTCCATAGTTCATAACAAAACAAAACAAAGCCAAGCAAACGCAAACAGCTTACCGGGTTATAACAACTAAATAATTGAACAGGTTGGAAGTTAAATAGAATACAGATACACTTATTTTGAGTTTGAGACTTCGTTTTTTTTTTAAAAAGTGGACTTCAAAAGTCATACCTCGAAAAATTCCCCTAGCTTTTCTCCAGTCAAAAATAAAGATAAACATGACCATTTCACAATATATGCAACTCAAACCATCATGTGATGCCCCTTAAACTTACACACTGATGTATGTCAATTACTTCTCCGTAGAACTAGGGAAAAAATAGTGCAATACAGAATAAGGTAACTCTAAGAATAGCTCCTGTTTGTTTTAAAAACGTCCGTTAACCCAACACTACTTCAGATAAATCGGTTTCATCCGGAAGCAAATATGTTGGTAAAAGGATGTGCACTTTTCACCATGTTTTACTTTCACAGTAATTTGGGGAGGGGACTGTCCTTAATGTTTGCACTGGTAAGTACTTACATTTCAATTACATCCATACAGCATTTCATACGTCCCACAGCCTTCTGTGTCGCATCTTCAAACACTCCTGGGCGGTGGATAAGATATGAGAAAGCCAAGCCTCAAAAAAGTTGTGGCAACAGCTTGTGCGTTCGTGGCGCTGGTCATTTAATTGCTATAATGATCCACTGAGGTGTTCAAAAATAAGGGAGAACACAGAGACATTAAAGATCTGGCAGCATGTTTTTTGTAGTTTTAAAGATTTTCCCAAGTTACTAGAGAGTGAATATTTAATAGGCGAATATTTAAATAAGACGCTTATGAACAGAGACTCTGTTTTAATTCTCTAGCTGCTTTTTATGTATTTATCATTCATTTGCCCGGCAGTGATTTATTGCACATCTACAATAATCAGGCCCTGTATATGAGAATATAGATGAGTAAGAAATCTCTGTCTGCAAGGAATTCCCACCATAACAAATCTTATCTTTTGAAACTGTCCATTTTTACCACGATGAAACGTCAAGTCTCAGAGTCAACTGGTCCACCACCTCCCCACATCATTATACTCGTCAGACTCACAAATGTGAGAATCAAATACTAAAGTCTTAAAAATTTGGCAAAGGGGGAGGGCAGTTTGTATAACTCTTCAGCAAAATTTGACTTACAAGCTAATATTAATATTTCAAATTTGTATAAACAAAGATACGATGTGCATTTTATCTGAATGTCTTTCCTGTCAAAAACTCACATGAGTAAATATAAATGGTAAACATTTATTTTTTTCCTTTTCAAAAATTGTTAAAAAGCCTCTCCTCCTACGTTAAAAAGGATTTGCCAAGTTTCTGCCTGGAGCCATTTGTTATGGCTATGTAATAAATCCTGGAAAGTTTGACTTTTTAATGGAAACACTGACAGACCTTTGACCATGCTATTATAGGGAGGGTGTGATCCTACATGTGTCATTTTAAAATCTGAGCAAATCAGAGTGTACTTGCAGAACGAATATGCCTTCCTTAGATTGCACTCTGAAACAAAAAGCTGGGGCGACCGGAAAAGTAAAATAAACTAAAAACAAAAGTGAAAACTGCTCACACAATAGACTCTGAGGTCAGCTCACCACACCCAAACTAAAGTCACTGGGCTCTGTGCATAGCAGAGACTCTGAAAGATCCTGAATCATCTTTTTTGACTTTCCACCAAACTGTGGCAGGACTGGTTTGGGGCAATGCAGATGACATCACCAATAGTCAAGAGGGAAATTAAGCCCTCTGTATTACACATCTGCCGGCAGTTTGTAACTTAACAGTACACACATTAGGCAATTTTAAATAAGATTCTGTCTCCAATTAGAAATAAAAACAAATGCCCCAGTACGGGTCCGCCCTCCAAACTGTAGCCACTATCCAGTGTGGCTATTCAGGACTTGAATAGTTCAGATCGAGATATGTTGTAAGTATGAAATATACCTTGGGTTTAAAAGCCTTAGTATGTACGTGCACATACACACACATATACATGCATGCACACGCATATATACACCTCAATACTTACGTGTTGATTAAATGTTGGAATGAAAATATTCTGTATATATTAGATTAAATAAAATACAGCGTTATAATTAATTTTACATGTTTCTTTTTTTCTTTGTAATGTAGTTACCATAAAATTTGAAATTATGCATGTGGATGGAGTGCATATTGTATTTCCAAATGGACAGCACGAGTAAGAGATAATAGGACTACAGAGGTACAGGAATTAGTTCTAAGAACCCACAATTGGAGACATTAGGATTCCGGCATGACTCTCGGTAGTAGTGTAGTCAATAATTATTTTCTACCTTCCAGAGGTGTCCCCCTTGCACTATATTATATAACACACGGATCTTATCCCTGGTTAAAATGACCCCTGAGAGCAAGCCGTGATCTCACTGGTAGACCGACCTAGTATGGGCCTGCAAGACCAAAATTTGTTAGGCTCACCTGTGACTAGGTCTTTGGTCTTTTCTGGGAGGATCTCAGTTACTTTGCCACCGTGGGAGAAGCTTATGCTCTGTTTTAGAAAATACAAGGATTCTAGAGTTCTAGCTGGTTTTGCTGTGGAGGCTAGATGGTTTCGCTAAACGGGGTTGATACCTTCTAGTGACAGATGGGTATTGATAATGACAATTACATAATTGTTGCTTAACTTGAAAAAAAAATCAAGGCCACCAAAAGGAAATCTATTTCATAAAAAAAAAAAAAAAAAAAAAAAAAAAAACACTTTCTAATACATTCAGCACAATAGAGTGTGTCAAAAGGAAATGAGATGATTTTTAGCCACTATTATTTATTTTGCAAGCAAGACCTAGATAAATTTTCATCACTGTAACTCTGACCAAGATTGAATGTAACGCAGTGACCTACGAAAAATCAGAATTTATGGTCTTTAATCATCGAAAGAACACAGCTCTTGTAATACGAAAAGAAAACGAACATTTTAAGACTTGCAATGAGTGAGTTGAACTTTGTTTGCTGTTGGCTGGGAGCACTTGGAAATCTATTAAAAGCATTTCATTAACCACTTGGCATCTTGTTTCCTCAAAAGAAATACATTTTCCAAATTAAAATCAAAGCCCCAAACCGCCACTGTTTGAATTTAAGGTAGTGCCAGTTGATGGGTTGTACATGTTAAGCTTAGTTAGAATGCCTTCAAAATAAGATCATGGGCAACAGGCTAAAAAAAATAAACATCAAATTGTTATGGAAGCTCTCTGTTATTCCAACGTCACAACATCAAAATACACTAGCTATTAAGTTCTCTCGCTCTATTTTTGAGTCAACACGGGCAACGGGAAATGGACCCAAATGGGGGTCCGAGTTTAAGAAAATTCTTTCATGAGGGTCTTACCAAGTTCACCCCCTTGCAGAAAGGCAGGGTTAGAGAAGACTGCTTTGGCAAACTTTGCTTTTTGACACAAATAACCAGAGTTCGCGGAGGAAACTGGCCTGCCAGAGCGGGGGGATTTCGCCGAGGGCTGTCTGCTGTCTGCAGAACCCTTTTCTGCCAGGCCCTCTGCAAGCCTGACTGTTGGCAGATTTCGGGGCGCTCTCAAGACTGGAGCCTGAAGACGCAGATTTGCTTGGTGTCTGTGGCACAGACATAGAAGGAAAACCACTGCCACAGACGCTTCCTGACAGGGCAGAATAATAGCACTCAACCTTCAACTGTAAATTACAAACAATCCCTTTTTAAGTAGGAAACGAATGCACAGAATGGAAGGCCCTGTCAGCCAGAGTGCGAGTAAATCAAGTACAAGAAGACAAATTGTTCCCTCATCCCAGTACAGCCAGATTTTTATTCTGCTAACTGTACTGTCATCAGAGAGCCTTTCTTCTCTGTCAGAGAGAAAGAGAAATTAATACATTGCAGTTCTAATAAACATGCCAGGCATCTGATGCTTCTCTCCTGAACGCCAAGCAGGTGACCTGATCTGTTTCGCGGCCCTTCCCCCCAGCCCCTGGCTTAAAAGTTGTAGCCTCAATACCAATAGTAAGAACACGTGATCCCATCACTCCCAGAGCTAGCGTTTTCTGCAGTCAATTTCATAATTACGGCGCTCCGCCTCCCGGCTCAGCACTTCCTTCCCGCTCACTGTCCTCTCTCCCCCACCCCCAGCCATGAATCATCATGCATTTAAAGAGACTTAGGTGACCCCGTGTGAACTTTCCTGGCATCCTGTACATTCTTATGCCAAAAAAGGGGAGTCGCTCTATGACAGAATCCCAGCCAGATCCCGATGCAGATGTCAGAAGCAAGGAGCTTGGGTGCTTATCTGGGAAGATCAGCGAGGAGTTAAATTTCCTAGATCATGGTGGTGATTCAGAATTGCCTATCTCAGTTCATGATCAGGTTTTTAAGAACCCGGTTCAGCCCTTTCTGCAGAAAGGAATATATCAGAGAAAAAAATGTTGGCAGATCTCCTTATGCAATCAGGGCAGAGGAATTTATACCACATTCAGCCCTTTGATTTCTCCAGATCTGGCTGAGGGTGGGGTTTCCATATTTGTGTTTTGGCAAATGTGTCCAATAATTGACTCCTCCCTCTATATTCTCCTAGTGTTCTTCCAGGTTATTGGGTGTTTATTTGTGCATTTATTAAAACCAGAAGCATTTTACCCCTTCATTTTTTTAATACTGTTTCTGAGTAATGCAGATTAAGTAGACACTCTCAGCCTTGCCTTTAAAGGCTTTTCACCCTGCTTACGGAGGTAAAGAGAGGAACACTGAAATCACATTGTGCTTTTGCATGTGCTTTATGTCTGCATGGGAGGCCCTCTCTCCTCCCTGCACCCCTTCTTTGCATGGTGATTTATCCACATACTCTGAGATCCTGCCCAAGCATCAACACTTCTGTGAAGTCTTTCCTGATTATCACAAGAGTCTGTGTTCTGCCCAATGTGTGAGTCAGAGAAGTGCTATTTTCTTATTCTTTTTATTTATACAATATTTTTTTAAAACTCTGACAGAGAAAAAAAAAAACAAAAAAAAAAAAACCCACCAGGGCCATATGCACAGATGGAAAGAGTATCCTAAGTGAGAGCGTCTCTTATCCGAACACTTCCTGTTACTCCCAAACCCATCTGACCTCTGCTTATAATTTTCAGCATGCAACTGTTTTCTTTTTGTTCATTCCTCCACTAATGTGACATCTCCCCGCAGGTCAGTTCTTTATGTGAGCTCCCATTGCCCTCTGTTGCAGGTTGGATTATATCCCCCCAAAAAGATGTACTGAAGTCCTCACCCCAGTATCTGTGAATGTGGCTTTATTTGCAAATGGGGTCGCGGATGTAATTAGTTTAAATGAGGTCTTGCTGGGTTAGGGTGATCCCTAAATCCAGTAGGACTGCTGTCCTTATAAGAATAGGAGAAACACGGGCACACAGAGTAGACACAGAGAAGAAGGCCAAGCAAAGACAGAGGTGGAGACTGGTGTTAGCCTGCCATAAGCCAAGGAAAGGCAAGAATTGCCAGCAAGCACCAGAAGCTAGAAGAGACAAGGAAGGACCCTTCCCTGGAGCCCCAGGGGGAGCATCACCTTGCAGACACCTGCAGACACCTTGACTTTGGACATCGAGCTTCCAGAACTATGAGAGAATCAATTTCTCTTGTTTCATGCCACCCAATGTGTAGTCATTTGTTACAGCACCCACAGGAAACTAAGACATCCCCTTTCCGAGATCCGTGATTCCAGGTTTGTTGTGTTCTTTTTCTTCTCTTTATTTACCTCTGTGGTCGTATCTCTTTCTCGTGTAGATACAGGTAATCAGTTCTGGATGTATGGTTGTCTTTTCCTCATGACTGTGCCAATAAACAGAGGGTCCAATGGGATAGGAGAGTTGCCAGGAGAGTTCCAGAACGACCTGCCCATCATCGCAGAGAAGGCTGGCTCTTGGCCCCAGGCACAGAGGTCCCCGGAGGTCTGAGGCAGCACAGTGTGCTCCCCAGTGGGCCTCTGCTCAAAAGTCTTCCACGGGCTTCCTTAGCTCGCTCTGCCAGGTTCCAGAATGTACCAACAGCTTCCTGCTACAGAAGGGTTATTTCAGTCTATTAAGCGTCCGACTCTCGATTGTGGCTCAGATCATGATCTCACCATTCCTGGGAAGGAGCCCCACATCAGGCTCTGTGCTGACAGTGCGGAACTTGCTTCAGATTCTCTCTCCCTCCCTCTCTCTCTGCCCCTCCTGCTCTCTCTGTCTCTCTGTCTCTCTCTCTCTCTCAAAAAAAAAAAAAAAAAAAAAAAAAAGTGTATTCCTGTGTGTGGAGTAGGGTGAGGAGAAGTTTAAAAAACCAAATTAATTGTTAATTCACATTCATTAAATAATTAATTAATTGGCTTTAAGTAAATACGACCAAAACACTGTTACTTGCTTTTATTTTTTTGACTGCTTTTTTTTTTGACTGTTCATTGCAGTGTTATAAAAGCGCTTATGAAAACCTCAGTCTTTCTGATTCTCATCTTTTCAAAGAAAGACTGGAAGCTCATTTATTTCAAGCAGTTTTCCCCAGCAGATAGGAGGCCCGAAGCATAAGCCCAGAATCCGGAGTTATCTGTTCTCAGAGTCGCCACGAGGTGTGGGCTACAGTTCTTGCATCCAAACCTCAGTAAATGGTCAACTCCATCCTTCCACCTGTTGGGGTCAAAAAGCACCTTGAGTCCCGTCTTTCTTTCATACCCCGCATCTAATCTGCCCCCAAATCCAATTGGCTCTACCTTCAAAATATATCCAGAATCTAAACATTTCTCACCACTCGGACTGCTACCCTTCAAGCGAAAACACCACCAAACTTCATTAGAATTATTGCACCAAGTTGTCTGTCTGCCTCTGCCATTACCAGCCTGCACCGTAACTGATTGCGTCACGTGATGCCACGATGCGGCCCAGAAGCGTCCAATGGCTCTACTCTACTCCCCTTGCAGCCAAAGTCCTCCCATGGCCCACGATGCCCCACACAATCAGGACACCCTCAATCTTTCAGATCCTGTATCCTGTCACTCTCTCCTTGCTCCCAGGGCTCCACCCTCATTGTCGTCTTCACTGGTCCTCAAGTAAGCCAGGCACTCTCCTGCCTCGGGGCCTTTCTGCTTGCTGGTCCCTCTGCTTGAGATGCTTTTCCTTGAATCTCCACATGGCTTACTTCTTCACCTTCTTCAGTGCTTTTCTCTTAAAGAAAAACACAAGCGTCCAGAGAAGCCTAATGTGACCCACCCGACTTAAAATTATACCCTCTGACTTTCCTGATCCATTTTGCCTCCTCTATTATCCCATAAAAGCATTACCTTAAAACGGTCTGTGTCATTTCCTTTTTTTTAAATTTTTTATTTTTGTTCACTCTCAGGAGATCAGGGATTTTTGTCTGTCTTATTCACTGATAAAACCCACATGCCCAGAACAGTGCCTGGCACACGATAGATGTTCATCAAAGATGTATCAGCTGTTAAATGAATTAATGAAGCAATATTTTTCAAGACCTACTACGTACAAAGCCGTATAAGGCCCAACAAAAACAATTATGTCATTAGAACATATTATGTCACCCAAATTATGTCACCCAAAACAAATGCCAAGCTACGGTACATATTCTATTTACTTGATCTTTGACTTAATTATATCTGATATAGCCCATAAAGCTGAGTCAGAATGAGCTGAATTTCAAAATCAGGCTTGGATTCATGAAGAAATTCAAAAAATAAAAAAATTCAAAAACAGAACTGAAGAGAACGTATGAAACTGACAGCAAGTTTTGGGAAACTATTTTGAGAAAAATAGTAGCATAGCTACAGTTTCTAATCATAATAAAAATGACCATTTATCAAGTTCTTATTCTATGCTGGGCAACATGGTAAGAGCTTTGTAAATGTCATCTCATCTAATCCCATCAGGTAAAGATCATGATTCCCATTTTGGTTTTTTTGGTTTTTGTTTTTAAATTTTTTTTTAAACGTTTATTTTTGAGAGTGAGAGAGACAGAGCATGAGCGGGCGAGGGGCAGAGAGAGAGAGAGACCCAGAATCCGAAGCAGGCTCCAGACTCTAAGCTATCAGCACAGAGCCCAACGTGGGGCTTGAACTCACAAGCCGTGAGATCATGACCTGAACCGAAGTCGGACGCTCAACCGACTGAGCCACCCAGGCGCCCCATGATTCCCATTTTGTAGGTGATTAAACTGAGGCTTGAAGTTTAAGGGACCTGCCCAAGGTCCAAGGTCACCGAGCACCAGTTTCAAGGTGAAGTTGCCCACCTATGCAGCCTGAGAAATTTTAACAAATCATTACCTGAGTGAAATAGAACAGTTAGAGTCATAATACCTCATTGCAATATTTTGACTAAGACCACACTTTTAATACCAATCTCTATTTACTTATTTTTGTAGTTTATTTATTTTGAGAGAGAGAGACAGAGAGCGAGAGAGAAAGGCAGAGAGAGAGGGAGAAAGAATCCCAAGCAGACTCCACACTGTGAGTGCAGAGCCCAATGTGGGGCTTGAACCCACGGAACTGTGAGGTCATGACCTGAGCCAAAACCAAGAGCCGGAGGCTTAACCGACTGAGCCACCCAGGCGCTCCCCAATCTCTATTTATTAGATTTTATTTTTGAGCAAATAATATGTATACCTCAGAAATTAAAGCTAGTGATTTTTATTGAGAATTGAGCGTTCCTACATTAACCAAATGGCTTCGGATCAAAGCTAGCTAGTTTCCCAACTAACAAAACGATACTCCAGCTTACGATGTTTACCTATGCTACCACATGGCCGCAAATGGATCTCACTGAAGTCCATGGTCACATTCCTGGGTCCTATTAGAAATGTTGGTTCCCATCTGGCACATCCTGTCATGATCAGGATTAATAGATTGTAAAGGACCACCATGACTTCCCAAGCTTAATGTAAGGACTTAGCTTCCTTTCAGTTAGCCCATGTTTGACTTTACGTGTTCTACCTCAGAGCTTTCTAGCTCATGCCCAGAACTCAAGGGTCGGATCTGAAAGTGACCTGGCCATAAAAAAAATAAAATAAAATAAAATAAAGGATGTGAAACACTATGAACTCTTCCCAGACTCATTCCACTTTCTATATGAAGGAAAAGAAATGCTCTAGACCCTGAAATAGTCCCAGAGTTCAACACTCTGGGGGAATTTGAAAGAAGGGAAGGAAAAAAAAAAAAAAAAAAGCCTTGCCTTTCCAAACATGTGAAGAGAGAACTCTGCTCTCTGAGCATGGAAGGAAGGAAGACCCTATTTGTGGCTGCAGTAGAGGAAAAGAAAAAAAGCCCCGCAAGGAAACTACCAACAGATGGTAAATACATTTTTAATTCTTCTGTCATACTGTGTGGACTTGTGCACATTTGTCCTGCTGTGTGAGGCTCCCGAAATAGCTAGGCATGGAATTGCAGAACAGTTCTGCTGTAATTTGAGATTTAGGAAACCATGCTGGCTGACAAAACAGGAAGGGCTCTGAGTAGGGATTGAGTGGATTTGCTCCCCGTTTGCAGCTCCGCACGGGGCATCCGCTGTGGTTCAGGGTGCGGGAAAATCCTCTCGTGTGTCAGGTCTCAGGGCTAATGCTTTGAAACTTACCATTTCAGATTGTCCTCTGAGCTCTAGTTACAACGCTTAGAGTTGACGTTAGCCCTATGCTAACGCTCAAAGGTTAAAAGGAGTGAGATCCATTTATTTAGGGATCCCAAGTCCTCCAAGGAGCCACAAAAATGTATATGGCAGCCCAGAGTTCCCCACCTAGCCTTTCTCAAACTCTTCACGTTGATATTATAATGTGCCCATAGAACATCAGGGGAATTCCAATGCCTGAAGAAGGACCCGTTAGGATAACGGATTGCTCTAAGACGAACGGAAGGAGATCAGATGCTGAACATATTCAGTTGACTCTGCATCTGAGAAGTGACCCGAGAGTGGGTACCAGGACTGAGTTAGGTTTCCAATCCCAGCACCGTCTCTCAGTGCATCCGCAAGACAGAAAAAGTGTTGATGAGCCCAACTGGATGTAGAATAATGTGGAAAGAGTGTTCTATTACTTAATCATCGTCTAGAAATATAACTTATACAATACCATATTATTAGAGCTGGAAGGATACTTAGAGAATCTAGTTCAATTTTTTCATTTTATAGACAGGAATCTGGGCCAAAGAATTGCAGGAAATTGGCAAAGATTACACAACTAGTTGGTGGCAAATGCAGTACTGGAACCTGAGACATTTATTTCTCAGTTCAATGCTCGTTCTACTTGAGCAGCCACAGAAGGTGGACGTTTCTGTGACAAGCAAAATCCAATTCTAGCAAACCTTTCTCATGGTAATCCTCACTCTTGGGTTCTTATAAAGCAAGACGATGGAATCCCTGGTCTATTTATGTTTGGGAAACTAGTTGATATTCTTTCTGGGTAAGGTTTCAAGCTGAAATATATTTGTTAATTTCTGTCCTTAAACCCCCGTGGATTGTGTTGAGATTATATAGCCATCACATGATTTGGCACAGCTGGGATCCTCTTTTTATGAAATAGCAGAGGAGATTGGTTGATAGGGATTAAAAAGCATTGGCAAAAGAGAACAATAACTTTCTACCCAGTGCCTTCCTGGTCTAAGAATTTCTCTCGTAGCCTCAACCGGGGAAAGGAATGGGAAGTAGGGGTGGGGGCAAGAGTAGGAAAGGGGTTTTTTATCTCCTTCGTGAAGGCAAGCATAAAAAAGCATGTTAGCACTGTTCAATTTGATGAAATCTTGATTTCAAATAGTTTAAGTTTCTACAAGATTAACCGTATTCTTATTAAAAATGACTTCTACGCTCATAGGTATTTTTACCAATGGGTACCTACGTAGTTCGCTAATAAAAACATAGTTCTCAATCAACTATTGAAGAAATGTTATCCTCTCCTGTTCTTTTAGAAAGTTAGTCAGTAAGCTCGTCATTATCGGGGTTGGCAATGAGGTCTCCTAAATTTTGCAATTCTACTCAGCATTCTTGATATGTCATTTTTTGCACCTGATTTCAGCAATGTTTTGTTCGACTTTTGTGATGGAAAAATGTTTTACCTGTTGTGTTCAAACATGGCATTCTTTGTTTTGAGAATCAGTTTGACCATTTTGAACTTTCTTGCTACATTTGCTGGCTATGTCCATGGTCTACTGACATATTTGTGGGTGGGGGAGGGCAGAATTATCTTCAGTGAATTATTTTGAGGAGAGCAGTAATGAAAGCACACGCTAGGTGGTTTCATTCCTGTGATCCAAATTTGATTATCTAGCTAATATCACTAGGGACATTTGAAGCTGTAATAATTACATCTCAAGGCCTGAAGAAAAAAAAAGAAGAAGAAAAATTACATTGACTACGCATTCACACACAGCCTTTCAGAGAGCTACTATCAGAGAGCCTGTTTGGCTATCTTGAAAACATAGATTCATATCAAGATCCCACTCTAAGAGTTCAAGCTCAGCTGACACTTTGCTCTGGAAGAAAGAAAGAAAGAAAGAAAGAAAGAAAGAAAGAAAGAAAGAAAAGAAGAAAGGAAAGGAAAAGAAAAGAAAGGAAAGAAGGAAGAAAAGAAAGAAAAGAAGGAAAGAAGGAAGGAAGGAAGGAAAGAAGGAAGGAAGGAAGGAAAGAAGGAAGGAGGGAAGGAAGGAAGGAAGGAGGGAAGGAAGGAAGAGAGAAAGAAAGGAAAAAAGAAAGGAAGAAAGTGGGGTCCTGGAAGCTAGATTTAAGCAATTGCTTTTGTAGAAGGGTTTAGCATTGCTTATTTGGAAGAGTAAAAAAATATAAACTGTTGATTTCACCTTTCCTTTTGGAGGACAGTTTTAGGATTTTTTTTTCCCCTAGAAAGTTTTGAGGCTATGATTCATGCTAAAAGTGCCGTGTTCCATTATGTACCAACACAGCTTTGAAGTTGTCCCCGCTTTTAGGTCAAGGGCTCTCCCTGTGGCCACATGCCAGTTTGATCCTTGGACTCTCATGATCCTCAGAAATAAATCAACTGTTCAGTAAAATCCTGTGACAGCTCTATTTTACACAAAAGTGTGGAGCCTGGGGATGTGATGCAGTTTTGCATTTTAGGTGGACAAGAAGGGAGAGAACACGTTCATTATCACCGAGAGACGATTCCGAGTGGAGTCATTATTACAGAGATCGGTGTAGCTCTACAGGTATCACACTCACCCTCCGTATAATCTTTCTAACCTATAATCTTTCTATAATCTTTGTTTGTGGAAACAACAAAAACACAAACGGCCCTAAAGTGTTCTAATCCATGTGTGGCATTGGTCAGTACATTCCACAAGTTGAAACAGTGTTGAAAGATCAGATCCTTTAGGTCAGTATCTCTTCCTTGTGATGAGAAAGGAAGAAAATGAACAAAGTTATGCTTACGCAGGGATGAATTTCACAATGATGGGGGGAAAGAAAGAGGCTAGACACAAAATAATGTATACTGGATTGTTCCATTCGCAGAATGGTCAAAAACACACAGAACTGAGGGGCACCTGGGTGGCTCAGTCATTAAGCGTCTGACTTTGGCTCAGGTCATGATCTCACACTCCATGAGTTCGAGCCCCACACTAGGCTCTGTGCTGACAGCTCAGCCTGGAGCCTGCTTCAGATTCTGTGTCCCCCTCTCCCTCTGTCCCTCCCCCATTTGCACTCTGTCTCTCTCTCAAAAATAAAATAAAAACGTTAAAAAGATAAAAAGAACACACACAAATCTTATCTATCACGTTAGAAAAAGAACACCTTCATTGGGAAGCACAAGTTTAAGAGCTATTAGAATAGCATTTTGCCTAATTAAGCCATTTTGCTAATTAAACACATATAGATATTTATTATAGAGAAAAAGAGAAAATTCAGATAAGCTAAGGGAAAAAATTACATAAAACTTGAGTGCAGGGCAGGAGGAACTCTCACACACTGCTACCGGGAAGGTTGACTGCTGCTGCTGTTCTTGGATAACTGTTCGGCATTATCTATGAAAGTTAGCGATATGCGTATCTGGTGACCCAGATTCCCACCCATGGATGTATACCCATGTATTACCCATGTAATACAGGCACGTGGATACCTGAAGAATAGCAACTCCCTATTCCTAATAGCCCCAAACTGAAAACAAGCCAGACTGCCCGTCAACAGTAGAGTGAACAAATACAGTGCGTACATCTAACCTTGGAATACCAAATAGCATTGAAGATGGGTTCACCACAGTACTGTCAGCAGCATGGATAAAATTGAGAAACTTAAGGTTAAGAGATAGAAGCCAGAGGCAAAAAAAAAAATAATAAAAAAAATTAAAAAAATATATATATAGTCAGTACATTCCACAAGTTGAAACAGTGTTGATATATATATATATTGATATATATATATATTGATATATATATCTATAGATATATATATCTATATATATATCTATATATATATCTCTATATATATATCTCTCTATATATAGATATATATATCTATAGATATATATATCAATATATATATCTATATATATATATGTTCTCCCATGTATCTAAAGCTCAAAAAAACATTAAAAGATACAGTTAATTTTATAGTATTTATAGTATTGAGTGATATATACTTAGGTGGTGAAACTAAAAAAAAGACACACAAAAAAAGAGATTATCATAAACCTAAGGGCAACAGTGGCCTCTTGGGAAGAGGGCGGGTTGAGATTGGGAAGCGATGGAGAGAGGGCTTCTGGGCTATGTTCTATTTCTTAGCCTGAGTAGCAGTCACGTGAGCGTTCACTTTACAAGAATTTACTAAATTAAACTTTTAAAAAAATTTTTTTTAATGTTTATTCATTTTTGAGAGACAGAGAGGGGAAGGGGCAGAGAGAGAGGGAGACGCAGAATCCCAAGCAGGCTCCAGGCTCTGAGCTGCCAGCCCAGAGCCCGATGCGGGGCTCGAACTCACGAACTGTGAGATCATGACCTGAGCCGAAGTCGGGCACTCAACCGACTGAGCCACCCCAGGCGCCCCTAAATTAAACTTTTATATATCATGCACTTTCCCAAATGTGTGTTATATTTCACAATAAAAAAAAGATATAAAAGTCACATGAAACCCAATTACTCTGAGATAGTTAATAATTTAACATTTTAATGTGTATAATGCCAAACCTTCTTTAATCCAATATATGCGTTTTTTTCCATATTTCTTTGTAGGCCTCATTTTTTTTTTAATGATATGACCTCCCAGAAGAATTCCTTTTCAGGGTTGTTTTTTTTTTGTTTTTGTTTTTTGTTTTTTTATTTTGTTTCGTTTTGTTTTTGGCCATTTCCACTTAATTTTAACTAAGAGTAAATATCATACAAGCTTTATGCCCCTTTGGAAGCCTAAAGCCACGGAGTGGCTTTCAGGAAATTAGGTTGCTTTAGCCTAAGCTACATT
Source organism: Panthera leo (assembly GCF_018350215.1). Taxonomy (NCBI): domain Eukaryota; kingdom Metazoa; phylum Chordata; class Mammalia; order Carnivora; family Felidae; genus Panthera; species Panthera leo. The sequence continues at coordinate 12,236,206 of NC_056683.1, read as the reverse complement.
GATTCATAAACCAATCTGCAGGATTTTGCTGTAGCTCATGGGAGACTTTTCCTTCTCTGTTAATAATGCTGCTGCTTCAAAAGAGAAAAGCCTCTTTCTACCTCTTCAGAGTGCTATCTTTTCAAAAGGAAAGGCCAGGCAGTGGAGGGGGGTGGGGGTTAAAGGCCAGCAGGGGAGTGGTCTGGAGGCTTGAGGCAGAGGAGGGGTCATCCTACAACTTACCACAAAACATGTCATGCTGAGCCCATGCTGAGCCTGGCCTAGGCAACATTAGGAAGCAGATTTTCAAAATGATCTAGGGTGTGTTTTGTTTTAAGCCCAAAGTAGTTCTGTTGCTTTTCCTCGCCCTCTCGGGGCAGTTCAAGGGCTCTACCCTGCGCCTGGAACATGTTTCCCTCCCCCTTCCCCCCGTCTCCAGTCCCCTCCACCATTCTTCACCCTTTTCATGATTTTACCTGTTACGTGGCTAAAGAACCATTCTGTGACCATCCGAACCTGGGTAGTGGCCCCACGAGAGCTCATGGCACTCTGGACTCACCACGTCCCAGCATTTGTCGCCCTATGTTGAAATTTCCTCTTTCCTTGTCCACAAATCCTCTGCTTATCTGGAAGCTTCATGAGCACAAGGACAGTGTCTCTTTCACCGTCGTGACTCTGGCCCTGGTGCCTATTGGCGCTCAGTAAGTGTAGTCATTGAATACATGGGAAACAGTGTGTAAGGAGATGGGCCACAGGGAGTGCAGCGGTGATATAAAGGAGGCATGCTCTCTTTACCTGTTGAGCACAAGTGGCTTCAGTAATCCAGCCACACTAACATGGGTCGGTACAAAGTTCTAAAATCTGTAACTGCTCCGTTTCAAATACTGACCGAAGAGCAGTATGCACGTGTATAGGTTTCGATACTTGGTTAAGTACGTTCACTTACTATCTTGTACAATTCCTTAAAAAAAAATTTTTTTTTAATGTTTATTTTTGGGAGAGAGAGAAAGAGAGCAAGGAAGGAGCAGAGAGTGAGGGAGACACAGAATCTGAAGCAGGCTTCAGGATTTGAGCTGTCAGCACAGAGCCTGTCTTGGGGCTCAAACCCACGAACCAGGAGATTATGACCTGATCCGAAGCGGGATGCTTAACCCACTGAGCCACCCAGGTGCCCCTATCTTGTATGATTCTAACAACAAATCCTCCAAGGTGAGCTGGGAAGCTATTACTCTCACCATTTGGTAGGTTGAAACACTGAGAGAGCTTAAATAACCAGCCCTATATTATATGATTAGTTTCCAGTATAAGCCAGGAAATAGTGACCCCTTATTGCTGGAAGTGGAAACTATCCAGTGGAGACTATATACAGATCTATTTTTAGGGAATAAGGATATAAAATAAATATGTGAGGCCATTCTGATTTGTTAAAACCTTTTAGTAGATATTTCCCTTTTTTCAAAGCATTAGGTGTTTTTTGGTTTTTGGGTTGTTTTGGCTTATTTTTTATCACGAAACGAGTACATATTTGGTGTAGAAAATCAAAAGAGCACAAATAAAATTGAAATCACTTATGATCACGTTAAACACAGCTATAACTATTGTTATACCATTTTAATAACTGACTACGTATTAAGTCTTAAGCTCTTGTAGAGTGAAAACTCCCCTCCCACACCCTAGTCTTTTTTTTTTTTCCTTTTTCCCACACTGTATTCTTTAGCTCCAAAATTTTCTTAGTTATTCTTGGCCATTTGCTTTGTTACTGAAATTTTAGAATTAGGTTGTATTAAAAATCAATTGAGATTTCTGTTGGATTCGCATTATTTTTATGGATTAATTGGAGTAGAATTAAATTTTTTTACTCCATCGCTTTCTTTCTTTCATACACAAGGTACAGGTCTCCTTAATTTGGGTCTGTTTTAATGTCTTTTTAAAAATATGGCACGCTTCAGGAATTTGCATGTGATCTTTGCGCAGGGTTCGTGATAACCTCTCTATCATTCCAATTTTAGTATATGTGCTGTTGAAGTGAGCACTCAGAAGACACTTCTTCACTGCCTGAGGATATCAGGGGGGAAAGGGAAGAGGTCACATGCTCTTTACTCTCTATAGGAAACGGTGACTGAAAAAGACATTAATCTAGATTGATTGTGTTTATCAAACATACAAGCGTTTAGTTGTGTGTTGACAATGGGAACAATGATTTTGGCTTTTGTTACCTTGGTCTATTTTCTGAACAAACGCTCCTTTTCCGTTGGTGGTCTTGACAGAAGAAATGCAGCAGGACAAGGGTGCCCGGGGGGCTCTAGTCGGTTAAGCGTTGGACTTTGGCTCGGGCCGTGATCTCGTGGTTCATACATTCGAGCCCCACGTCTGACAGCTCAGAGCCTGGAGCCTGCTTAGGATTCTGTGTCTCCCTCTCTCTCCGCCCCTCCCCCGCTCTCATTCTGTCTCTCTCTTTCTCAGAAATAAAAACATTAAAATAAATCAATAAATAATTTAAAAATTAAAAAAAAAATGCACTAGGACAAAGGAGTTGGGAGGATGGGGGGTGGGGGGGGAAGGAAAGACAGGAAAAGAAGATGGTCAGACTTGACCATGAGGAGGGTGGGGGAAGAGGGACGTGTTGCTCCCGCAGGTTTCATGGATGGGAGCGGTGGCGGGGAGGGAAGCGAATTCACAGCAAGTTTGGACTCTCAGTTTTGCTGCTCTAGCAAATCAGCAGCATCACTTGGGCTCTTGTTAGAAATTCAGACTATTGGCCCCAATCGCACCTATCCAACCAGAATTTGCATTTTAACAAGATCCCAGGTAATTCTTCTGCACGTTCAAGCTCCAGAAGCTCTTAGTCGCCCCCAAGCAGTCAGAGCCAGTCCTGATCAGTGTCATCAGCCTGAGACCTATTAATAGACGGGATGGCTTTGGTTGCCTAGAGACCTGGAAATCTGGTTCCCGGTGTCGACTCGGGAGTCTCAGAGTTCTTTGATCATTTTGGCCAAAGCCTTGTGACCTGAGTCGGCCTCAGTTTCTCTGCTAGGCATTTTAGCTCTGTGCAGCGGTTGGATGCTTGCCCTGGACCCCCGCTTCCTCTGCTCTGCCAAACCCTTGCTCTCTTCCCCTTCTCTCCAGAAGCAGGATGTGATTTCCTACTCTCTTCTCAGTTTCTGGCGGGGGGCCTGCTGCGACTGGACCAATCACCTGGAACCGTGCCTGATTTTGAGGATCTTCACCTGGACTTCTTCCAGAACTGTGTTCTGCTGGCAGAGAGGACTCACTCAGATATCCAAATAGCCTGGCCCGATCTGAGCTAGTCGTGCCCTTTGACCGCCGCTCACCGGCCTGCCTCGCTGCCTCCCGGGGATGGGCCAGCTTCTGAAGACAGGCTCTGGACCCTGTCCCCCCACTGGATCCTGGCCTCTTCCTCCTTCCCATGGTCTGTGCCGATGTGGTCACGGCCTGTCCTGCACCCGAGGAGGCCAGCAGAGACCAAGGGAAGCAGGCTTCAGTCCCTTCTCTCTCTTGGCATTTATGACCAGGGCTCCACGGACCTGCTTCCAAGCGTGCCTTGATATTTCAAACAGTGCCCTTGGAGCCTGTTAGGTAACAGATATTCTGAAAGTCCTAGAAGACTACTGAGTACAACTGTGCTCAGCGCTTTTGTGTAACTTGCACTTACGGTCCTTTCTCCGGAGCGGAGAAAAAAAATCTTCTTTGCTGCCTGACTTATTTTATAGAAACAGGCCAACCCATATAGAAGCCCAATCATTTGTCCGGTTACCATGTAACCATTTCACTTTGAGAGTTGTATACCTCCTGCCATGCTCAGTTTATGGCGGAACATTGTACAATGTGTGTCACACCTGCTGCTGTGTTTCAACGTTTATTTATTATTGAGAGACAGAGAGAGACAGAGCATGAGCAGGGGAGGGGCAGAGAGAGGGGGAGACACAGAATCCCAAGCAGGCACATCCGAGCTGTCAGCACAGAGCCCGACGCAGGGCTCGAACTCACAAACCGCCAGATCATGACCTGAGCCGAAGTCGGATGCTCAGCCGACTGAGCCACACAGCCCCCCCACCCCTGACCTGCCGCCGTGTTTTAAGCCAGCGCAGATTCAGAATGCCATGCGGTTCGAACCAGTCGTGTTGGCTATCAGTTATAGAGGACAGTTTCTCAATAAACGCTACTCTCCGTTAATTAATACCAGAGAGCGCCGACTATATCTTTAAGACTGTTGCATCATCTTTATTCCAAAGAACTATTCTTACGGTGATTTAAAAAAGAAAGGAAGAAAACAGGAAGAAAAAAGTGTGGCAGCACCCACAGTAGCTAAGTAATGGTGTGGGTGTTGTTTCCATTATTTACATACACAACACTTCCCCAAGAATCCAAATGTCTTACAGAAGAAAATACAATACAAATTGCAATAAAGGTGCAGCAACACAGTAAGACATAAGGAAAACAATTACAAAAGGAAGCTTTAATTTGGCATAAATCGTTGGCACGGAAAGAATGGGTAGTTGTCCAGTGATCCCGTTTGCACGTGCAAAGGTAGCAGGTGCCTGTGTTCGCCACGTCCAGAGAAGAAGTTGCACATCAAATACAGGTAAAAGTAGTCTTAAGAAAGGTCTAAAAGCATTCTGAGAAATACTTGCAATGTAATGAAGTCACTCCCAATTTCCGAACGTCCATCACAATCTCATTAAGTTAGCCAGGATGGAGAAGTTCATGATTTTCCAGAAGGCGTTCTTGGCCAACCAAACTCAAAGGTCCTGGGAAGAAGTTACTCACGACTAGAGAAAAACAAATGGGCAGGAAATAGAATATACATATGCATTAACCGCTCATTGCACCCTTCTAAAGGTCCACCTTTCCTCAGGATCGATTTCAGTTGGCGAATCATGAAGAAATTGTATTTGAAGTTTCTGCTAAAAAAAGAAAAACCAACTTTGATGGATATTATGAGGAAAGTTCTCCTTTACTTGCTTTCCGTTGCATGTCTGCCGTTACGTCATCATTCGAACGAAATTCCAACCGACCACTTGAACTTTTGGGAAAAGGGAAATCCGGTAGGGGGTTGGGGAAGAGGCAGTCCCAGGAAAAATATCTAAAATGTTGTAGAGGCCTCGAAAAGGATAATTATCTAGAACAACATATCACTACGAGTGCTGCTACAACTCCGGCATGTGTAGTTATAGTCAAACCACTCAAAATTACAACGTCGTTTGTCTTTTTTGAATCTCTTTTGGTTTCACAAGTCACGTGGCAAAAGTCAAAAAATACTACGTCGTACCACTCCCGATTCAGCTGCGGAAAAAGCATCCGCTCGCCCATCTCGAGGGTAGCTATATTAGTTTGCACCGATTCTCCCATACGATACATAACCGTGCTTATTAAGCTGTTTGAATGCCTCTTTTGTCATAGTCCTCTATGCATATGACTATTGCTAGGCCGTGAAACCCAGAGGTACTATCTCCATGGGCCTTTCGGAAATTAATGTAATCCCTCCATCAAAAAAAATTACCGGGGGGGAAAAACGTGCCACGTGGTATATGCACTGATTTTGAACCTTTCTACAGAATATATTTCAGTATCGGTATTGGACTGTAGAGTGTACCCCCCCCCCTCCCCAAACCCAAGCCCACCCGGAACCTGTGATTATGACCTTATTTGGAAATAAGGTCTTTGCAGAGGTAATCAAGTTACGATGATGTCATAGTGGGTTAGGATGGGCCCTAAATCCAATGACTGATGTCTTTATAAGAAGGCCATGCAGAGGGGGGCACCTGGGTGGCCCAGTACGTTGAGCCTCCGACTCCTGATTCCAGCTAAGGTCATAATCGCAAGGTCATGGGTTTGAGTCCCATGTCAGGCTCTGAGCTGAATGTGGAGTCTACTTGGGATCCTCTCTCTCTCTCTCTCTCTGAAAAAAAAAAAGAGCAGAAGGCCACGCAGAGACACAGACATATAGGGGAATCCTCAAGTGAAGACAGAGGCAGAGATTGAGGCAGTGCAGCTACAAGCCAAAGATTGCCAGTAACCACCAAAAGCTAAGAGAGAGACTTAGAGCAGATTCTATCTCAGAGCCTTTGGAGGGATGTGGCCTTGTTAACGCTTTAATTTCAGACTGTGGCCTCCGGGACTGTGGCGTGTAAGTGCTGTTGCTTCCAACACCCTGTTGGTGACATTTTATCATGGCAGCTCCAAGAAGCTCAGACGAGGCCCCGTTTCCAGATGATGCAAATAATGTCATCCGAAAATTCATATGAACTTTCTCTTAGGTAAGGAAACCAGGGGGAGGACAAGGCTACTTGTCACAGTGACCCAGTGAATGCAGGCCAAAAACGTGATGAGGGATTGGCCATTCCAACATCGCAAGGCAGGTATAATGTAAAAGAATCAAACGTTTCAGCTAAAGCACCGAGGCGTCGATATCACATTTTTAAGGGAGGTGGGAGACCTTCATTTGCAAAATTTGCAAAGGAGGTTGTCAAAAGCTGATTACGTGACTTTGCAGCTTCTTACATAAATCAGAAAGTACATTAAGAAGGAGAACTAGGGGTGCGAGGCAAGGGTTGGTTTGCACAGAGTAGTCTTGTGCGTTGGGTGTTTGCCCCCCCTTGCCCTTCCAAGGCTTCGGGAGCAAAGAAAGCGTGAGTGATTCCCTCGGATAAGACGTGGACCACCCATGAGAGAAAGCAGGCAAGAGGTTATCTTGTGTCCTTTCTAAGAGGGTCATCTGGATGGGGGACCAGAAGAAAAAAAAAAAAAAGACTGGCGTTGGTGCCAGACTCCCGCGGTCTGAGGGAAGAGTAAGTGATCAGCCATATGAAGACATCTCCATCTGTCGACAGGGTTAGAAAAACCCTACCCTGCAGTGTCTTGAAAACCCAACTAGAGAGAGGCAACTCTGAATGCTTGTCGAGGCCAGAGAAGACAAGTGAGAGATTTGCTTCTCTGCCTTCCCCAGCTTCCTCCCACTGCTCCAACCCGAGAGAGGAGTGAAATCCCCGTTAGAAAGATGAAAGATGCAGGGATGGGGAAAAGTGAGGCTACGGGCTGCTCTTCTCACCGGGTTGCAGCCTTTTGTAGGCGGCTGAGCCGAGGAAGGGAGAAGTCTAAGTGCGAAAACAAATTGATGTCGTTACTGCTACCCGAAGCTAGACATGCCGATGACTGGCCAAAGGACATTTTATGACCCGGAAGTGACTAGAGAATAAAACGTTGGTCTGAATTTCATCTAAGAGCAGAGAAAGTGTTCACTCCGGGGAATACATTTGAAGTCTTGCTTTATGATTGATTACATCCTATGAGTCATGCTTGTTCAATGTAGTAGTTACATAACCATTTCTAAATGCAACCGAATAGAACGGTTCTTAGTGCCTTCTATACAGTTTTCCCCTATGAAGCCACTGCATTTCTATCTGGAGTGTGGAAAATTAGACAGGAAATGGTCTTCACAGAGAATTGTGTCCTTGGAACTTGTTGTTTCTCAGCATTTGTGAAATGTCTAAGCTGAAAAGCATGATATGCTTGGTACACATCAGGTGCTCAATAAATGTTGAATTAATGACAAAAATGAATGGGCAGGGAAGAGAAGCCTTGATTGCCTAGGGTCTCTATAAACCCAGGCTATCCCCAAATTCTTTTCTGGTAGAGTAAGAAAGATCCTAAGTCGGTGACTTCTGAAAAGTTCCAACCAGACATGTATGGTCACCATATAAGAAATGATAAGGGGCGCCTGGGTGGCTCAATCAGTTAAGCGGCCGACTTCTGCTCAGGTCACCATCTCGCGGTCTGTGAGTTCGAGCCCCGCGTCGGGCTCTGTGCTGACAGCTCGGAGCCTGGAGCCTGTTTCGGATTCTGTGTCTCCCTCTCTCTGACCCTCCCCCGTTCATGCTCTGTCTCTGTCTCAATAATAAATAAACGTTAAAAAAAAAAAAAAAAAAAAAAAGAAATGATAAAACCTTAGCCTTCCTTCCTAGAAGGAAGTTTAGGAGATGATTTAGTGCAACCTCTTCATTTTACAGACAAAGGCCCAAAGAAGCAAAATAATTTGATTCTAATCACTTTTTCCAGGGGTGTCAATACCGGCCCTGGAAAAGCTGATAGCTGACTCATGGATAGCGACAGCCTTTGTTCTTGAGCTCCTTTGCCAGCTGGGCTTTGTTCGAGTGAGAGCTTATATTCTCTTTGTTAGTTTTCTCATCAATAAAAGAAGTTGCACCAAATTGCTTTCACGTAATAAGCAAACACAAAGTATCTGCTTGTGCTCAGGGCTGCACCATAAACTTGGCATTGAGTGAGGAGTTGGAAATGAGCTGCTGCCCTTGAAAAGCTTATAGCCACGTCAAGGAGACAGACCAGTAAAAAACCATGACCTCTGACCATGTTGGCTAAGGGTGGAGAAAGAGGTGAACACTGTGGAGATATTTAGGAAAAACACCTAATCTAGCCAAAGAGTCATGGAAAGCTTGCTAGAGAGGAGGTGACATCTAAGCTGAGTCTTGAAAATGTGGACAATTTGGGGCACCTAGGGGGCTCAGCCGGTTAAGCATCCCACTTCAGCTCAGGTCATGATCTCCTGGTTCGTGGGTTTGAGCCCCGAGACGGGCTCTGTGCTGACAGCTTGGAGCCTGGAGCCTGCTTTGGATTCTGTGTCTCCCCCTCTCTCTGCCCCTCCTCCACTCGTGCTCTGTCTCTGTCTCTCTCTCAAAAATCAACAAATGTTAAAAAAAAAAATGTGGACAATTTAATAAGCAGGGTGTGTCCACAGAACCCTAAGTGCTATGGAGGTATCGCTGAGTACAAGGGGGAAGGGAGAGAGGGGTCAAACCAGAGAGATAAGCTGGTGTCCAAGCATGAAGGGATTTCTGTGCTCCATCAAGGTGTGTAGAGTTTACAGGAAGTCTATCAGAAAGTACTAAAATCTTTTGCAAGGGACTAATGAGACCTGATTTCTGACTCAAAACCATCAGTCTAGCTCCAGGACGGAGAATGGTTTTAAAGGAGATAACATAGGCAAAGAGCCCAGCTGAGAAACTATTGAAATAATCTAGATAAGAAAAATGGCAGCAGAGATGGGAAAGGCAGAAGAATTTCAGAGCATCACGCTATTGACTGAATTACGTACCCTTCCCCCACAATGCATTGACTCCCTAAGGCCCAATATGATGGTATTTGGAGGTGGGGCCTTGGGAGATGATTAGGTTTAGATGAGGTCGGGGTGGGGGGGGGGGGGGGACTCATGAGGAGATCTGTGTCCGTATAAGAAGAGACCCCAGAGGGCTTGCACTCTATCTCTACCAGGCGAGGACACTATAAGAAGGCAGCCCTCTATAAGCCTGGAAGGGAGTCCTCACCAGAAACTGACCATGACCGATTTGGGACTTCTCGCCTTCAGAATTGTGAAAAAATAAATTTCTGGGTTCAAACCGCCCAGTTCGTGGTATTGTGTTATGGCAGCCAGGGCTGGCTGACACACCACGGAAGTAGGATGAAGGATGTGGAAATGTATTCCTTATAGAGAATAAGGAGAAGGAGCGTCAAGGATGGGATGGGTGTCCAGGCTTAGTGTGTAAAGAGAGCAGAGAAGTGGGCCTGAAACAGTGAGAAGTGGCAGAGGCAGGAGGAAATGACTAGAGACCGGCGAGTAGCCAGAGACATTAAGGGAGAGCAAAAGAGGCCGAGAGAAGGGCATGTTTTCAAAAAGAAGAGATGTTCAATTGTGCAAATACGATAAAGCTGTCAAGTAAGATAAGGCTGAAAGGTGTCCCCTGGCTTCAGCAATGAAATGCCTTTGGAGATGTTGGAGAGAACTGCTTAAACATTGTGAGGACAAAGACCAGGCTGCACTTGAAGGAGGGAATGGGCTGTCGGGACGCATAAGCAGCCAGCATGGAAAGCACATTCAAGAATCCTGGCTTTGAAGTGAGGGGGAGAGGCGGAGAGGTAATGAGAAGGGAAGCAAGGAGAATTTTGTGTTACGCTCAAAGACAAGGTTTTTAGGAGCGATAGTGTTGAGGAAGAAGCAGGGGAGAGGCGATGATTGATGAGTAAGGTTACCGAGTGTGCCGGCCATGATGAACCATGTAGCTCGGATGCAGGGACTGGCTTTCGAAGGAGGGACTTCCTCCTTTCATCATGGGAAGGTAGTGAGAATGGGCACAGACACCTGCAAAATTGTAGGTATAGAGTCATTCCTTCCTGCTGGCTTCTGTTTTCCCCATGAAGTAGCAGATGAGAGTGAGGTACGTGGGGACATATCAGGACAGGGGACTGGAGGAGGTGGCTTCAATAACTGTTGTGGGAAAGGGGAGGGAGAGAGAGCGAGAGAGCTGAAAGAAGGAAGTAGGGTAGAGCACAACGTATCTTTATTGTTTTATTTACAAACAGTGTGAAGTCAACTGAGAGAATCGGGGGAGGGAGTCAGTCTGGACCATCCAAATGTGGAGTAATCTCTGGGTCAGTCTGGATCATGAAGGATGCCTCTTCCATTTTTTTTTTTTTTTTTTTTTTTTTTTTGCTGTCCTTTGGTAATGGTTCCTTGATTCCTCAAGGAAGCCTGCCTTTTGTGAGGGCAGGTGGATTCTGATGGGCACAGGGGTCATACAAGGGCTGGGGCCCCCTCAGTTTGTGAAAACCTGCATGATTTCACATGCATGATTCTGATCACATGCGTGATTGCCCTCCGTATCTTGGGATCCCGGTATTAACTTTGGCGTCGCCTGCCTGGCCATCCTCATATACAGAGAAAAGCTGTGCGCAGACATGGTCAGACACAGAGAACATCCAGATGCTCCCTTGCTTTTGTAGGTCCTTAGATGCCATCACTTCACAAAGTACTTTACAGTTTAGATTCTGACGCTGCAAGAACATCGGTAGCTGTCCAAAGTAGTGCTGGAAGAGTTGGGCACTTGCTGAGAAAAAACAAACAAACAAACAAACAAACAAACAAACAAGCCTTGGGGCGCCTGGGTGGCTCAGTAGGTTGAGCGTCTGACTCTTGGTTTCAGCTCAGGTCATGATCCCAGGGTCATGGGATCGAGCCCTGCATCAGGCTCCACACTGAGCATGGAGCCTGCTTAAGATTCTTTCTCTCTCCTTCTGCCCCTCTCTCCTACTCTCTTTCTCTCTCTTAAAAACAAAAACAAAAAGAACAGCCTCGAACTTATACGATAATCAATTCAAAATGGAAATACATATGTAAACAAAATAATCCATAAACCTATATACGTCTGAAAAAAAAAAATAGAACATCTTTGGAATCTAGGGCTAGGCAAAGAACTCTTAGACTTGATACCAAAAGTATGATCCACAAAAGGGAAAATGGATAAAGTAGACTTCATCACATTTTAAAATTTCACTGTGTAAAGACCCTATTAGGAAGATGAAAAGACATGGTACAGATGATGAGAAAGTATTTGCAAACCACATATTCAACAAAGGACTGGAATCTGGAATATATAAAGAACTCCAAGAACTCAACTGTAACAAATAAACAATCCAATTAGAAAACGGGCAAAAGGCGGGGGCACCTGGGTGGCTCAGTCAGTTGAGCGTCTGACTTCGTCTCAGGTCATGATTTCGAGGTCTGTGAGTTCAAGCCCCGCATCGGGCTCTGTGCTGACAGCTTGGAGCCTGGAGTCTGCTTCGGATTCTGTGTCTCCCTCTCTCTCCCTGCCCCTCCCCTGCTCACTCTCTCTCTCTCTTTCTCTCTCTGTCTCAAAAAATAAACATTAAAAAAATTAAAAAAAAGAAAAGAAAATGGGCAAAAGGCATGAATCAACACGTCACCAAAGGGTCCATACAAATGGAAACAAGCATATGAAAATATGTTCGGCACGATTAGCCATTAGGAAAATACAAATTAAAGCCACGCAATATCCCTGCACCTCTATCAGAACAAAAAACAGTGACACTTCCAAATGCTGCTGAGGAGGTGAAGAAATTGGATCCCTCGTACATTTGATAACCGCGAATAGTCCGGCCATTCTAGAAAACAGTTTATGGTTGCTTTAAACAATTAATATACAACCACCGTAGGACAGAGATAGTGCCCTCTTGAGCATTCCTCCCAGAGAAACGAAAACTTAAATTCACACAAAAACCTGTCTGTGAATATTTACAACAACCTTACTTGAAATAGTCCCGAACGGTAAGCAACCTGGATGTCCTTCGACGGGTGAATGGCTAACCAAAACCATAGTTCATCCGTGCCGTGGAACCCTACTCAGTAATAAGAACGAACTATTGATGTAGGCAGCAATCTGGATGAACGTCCAGAGAATTATGCTGAGTTAGAAGAGACAATCCCAAAAGGTTACATGCTGTATGGGTCGGTTTATATAATATATCTAAACTGGCAAGATTATAGAAATGGAGAAACAATTAGGGACCCTAGGTTGCTAGGCTCAAGGAGGGGATGGAGGTATAGAGAAGCTGGTGTGGTTATAAGAGGCCATGATGAAGAGTCCTCGCAGTGACAGATATTCTTTGCCTGACTGTATCGATGTTAACGACCCGGTTGTGATAGCACAGTATTGTCTTGCAAAATGGGAGTGAACTGGCTAAAGGGCACATGGGATCTCTGTATTGTTTCTTACAACCTCATGTGAATCTACAATTACCTCAAAACAAAAATAATTAGTCTAGGCCCGTCTGGGTGGCTCAGTCGGTTGAGCATCCGACTTCGGCTCAGGTCACGATCTCACGGTCCGTGGATTCGAGCCCCGTGTTGGGCTCCGTGCTGACAGCTCGGGGCCGGGAGCCTGCTTTGGATTCTGGGTCTCCCTCTCTCTCTGCCCCTTCCCCACTCATGCTCTTTCTCTCAAAGATAAATAAACGTTAAAAAAAAAAATTAGTCTAAAAAGTTAAGTGCTGCATAGATCACCCCAACAGATACTGAATCACCAGGACTATGGGAGGACTTGGATGGAACCAGAAATGCTGCCTGGGAGTCATCTCTTACCCACTTTCTGCCACCACCTCCAAGCTAGTACTGTTTTCCAAAGGGCGCTGAGCCCAAGGCTGGAGTTTTCCTAAAGACCTGAGGTCACCTTGACACTCTGCCCCAGGGAAACATCTCCTGGCCGTTTAGTCCTTCGTATTCTCCATTATCTGGATGTCTCAAAGGCCCCGATGCCCTAGGTTTGGGGGAAAAAAAAAGAGGCCTTTATGGTTGAAGATTTCCACCAAGGCTCAGATGCTATTAGGGGCAGGGACCAGCATACCACCCTCAGGTCAGACTGGACCAGCTGCTCCTCTGTGGTCACCAGTGCGTAAAGCACCCCGGTTTTCCCATGTTCCGGGAGAGTTCCAACAATAGTTCAAAGGACCTTTCTCTTCTGCCATAGAACCTGCTGTGTCTTCCATATGACTGAATGTTTACTTTATAGAGTCTGAGTCAGCCCACATTAACGGGGAGTTGAACTTTGAATTGGCAGTGTTTGAACTTGAAGGAAGCTAAACTGGTAGAGACTGAGATATTGTTATGTAAAAGTCTAGGTTGTTTCTACTGGCCCGGGGAGGTGGGATAGGCGGCTTATGAGGTCACTTACAAGCAAATAAAGAAGCCACCTTTACTATGCACATCGCAGTGAAGACTGAGCATCCATGCAACCCTACAACATTCCTAACTCCGCCTGCTATAATGAATGCCTTGTTCTCTAATTCTATACCTTCATAGCACTGACCTGGCAGAGTTCTTACCCCATTAAATACACCCCCCTGAGCAGCCCTGAGCCTGTTTTCTTATATGTAAAATGAGACACAGGTATTTGAAAAATCTGTAAGAATTCTTCCGGGTCTTATAACTTCTGACCCTAGGAATGGCCTTATCTTCCAGCGCTGCCTTGCAAAACTGTCATTTCAGCAAGTTAAAAATAAAAGTGTATCAAACCAGAATTTATTTTGGGGGGGTGGTGGTGGGAAGCAAGTCTTTCGGTAAGAAAATGGTACATCAGTGGATCGCTTTGTTGGGAAAAGTAGGCCCCAGTCCTTCATCGGAAGGAAGAGTGGAGGATAAAATATAGGATGAATTATGGTGTTTAAGCAAATGAAGGTAATTTGGGTTTTTCTGCCTCTCTCCCCAGAGGAGAAAGGCAGGGAGGCAGCAAAGAGGAGAATGAAGGGACAACAAGGCAGGACACCTGGAGGAGTATTAAAACCAAAGACTGGTGAACGATGCCAAGTGGAGGCAGGAACGGGGAGGCCGTGACGCGGAGGGCTGGACCTCGAGTCCGGATACAGGCCAGTCTGACCTCCATCTGGCCCCCGCCAGGGGAGGAGGGGCGGAGGGGGGGGGGTGGTGAGGATCCCGGCTGATATCTGGCTTACTTACCCTTTTCCATTTACCACTTTCTCTAGGAAACCTTGGCTGGGCCTTTTCATATGGTGACCTATCCCCTTTTCCACATTTTTACCAACTTTGGTAAGATACTTAGCCTACTCTGCCCTGATTTAGAGTTATTTGCATTTCCGCCTGACATAGCCCACGCACTGGATTGCGAACCCTGCGGGGACTCTAGCCGCCTGGTGGCAAACATAGTAAGAGCCCAATAGTAATTTATTGAATGAAATTTGCTTCTTAGCCTTTCTCCTCTATTCTCCTGGGGGCTTTTAGTTGGAATGAGTCATACCGTTGAGACACAGCAAATAATAATAATGACAATGAACGGGAACATAAAAGGTATTTCTTATTTGAAAAAAAAAAAAATTTTTTTTTTCCGGAGTGCCTTGCAAGCAGGAAATCATATATATGTGATTGGGGTGGGGTGGCGTGAGGGACTGAGCCTTAATATTGAACCACCAGCTCTTTGATCCCATCTTCAACTGACAAAGATGCACACAGCGTAGACATTCATCCCCCACGTAAAATTGGACGGATGTCTCAGGGAACGCTGCAGGAACAAACTTTAACCTCATGACTTCTATTATTTGGTAATAAAAGGCTTAAAGCACAATGTGAGCTTTTTTTAGATGCTAAGTTCCAGGTGAGTGATGTGTTGTTAATTTCATATTAATGCAGGGTGCCAGCAGACCTCAGCGCAGAATCTAAAGAAGAAAATCACTTTCCTGCCGCTCTGACACCCGGTGACCGGCTTGAGCTCATTTTTTGCCATCTCCTAGATGAAATGAACATCCTTCCCACAATGATGCAGTATAGATATTTCCAACACGTGGACCAGGCCTCCCCACTGGCAATCATGGAACGAAAGAGAATTCCTTGCTAAACCATAGTTCTGTCACCAGCGATTACGAAGCCCCTACTAAGCATTGATTGATATTTGTACCCTCACTTCTTCCTTCTCTTTGTGACTGAGACCTCGTAACACCATGTTTTTCTTATTTCTGTGCATTGAATATAGCTTCCTGCTTTCCTTTCGGCATCTTCCTGGGATCTGGGCATTAGGGGATGCTATACGTGGATTCCCCACTGAAAAGCTGACAACACTCTATTGTCTGCTTACGAATGATCTTCCTTGTATGGAAGATGATAAAGCAAAATCTAATCACAGCTATGTCCCCAAACACACTTCAGGTTTATTTGCCTACATCTTTGGAAGGCTTCAAAAATTTTCACCCTTGATATTGAATTAGAATTCTCTCCTTCCTCATCATGGTATGTCCCTCCCCCTAGAGGTGATGGAATGTTCCTTCCCTGCTCTTGCCCAGTCACTACCATCTCTGCTATAGGTACGGATGATATATCTTCTTTCTTCCAGGTCTGTCTTATAGTATTTCCTTTTACGACCACCGAATTCAATGTGGTTCTTTAAACAGGTGATATGTAGGACAGAGAGGAAGAAAGAGAAGAAGGGAAGAAGGGTCACCACGTACGCCAGACCACCTGGACAGGAGAGGGACCCTTTGTGAATTTCTGGTTCTATGGTCTTTGCTCAAAAACTTGAAAAACTTCAGGATGGAGGGAAAATAGAAGCTCGGGAATTTTTAGCAGTAGGTGAGCGGTCTCTTCGTCAGGCAAAGGATGGCTTAGTCCACGTGAAATGTTCAAGCGTCTTCTGGCTTGTCTGAGCATCCAAACCTTCACCCCTTCTTTTCTCTTTTTCCTTCCCCTCTTTGTAGTCATTATTCTTGTGGCTGATCTAGTGAAAGTTAAGCAGATGTTCTAAATAGAAACATTTACAAAACTTCAAGGGGGGAAAGAGGAGGAAGATGTGGCACTACAATCAAGGGCGTGAAGACACTCCCTTGACTTTGTTTGCACCTCCATATTCCTTTAGGGCTGCCCTGCTCTTGAGTGACACGTCACGAAGCACCACATGCATGCAGGTGTTTAATACATTAATGAATATTAGCGACTGATGAGAGAGAACCTCACAAAGCCTACAACATTTCACTTGGTCTATAAAATGAAAACAGAAACCACTTCCACTCTTTTGGGGGAAAAAAATATGGACGTGTCTACTCAACCACATTAGACGTGTCCATCCCCCATGGCTAAGCTGCCTGCAGAGCCCTGTCTCCATCATTAGGACTCTTCCCCAGGTTCAGACACTAACAGACACGTGGCCTCCTGACTCTGTCTTCCTTTACTGGCCCTTCTCTCTTTCTCAGCCCTTGGCTCTCCTCTCCTCTCCTCTAGTTGGCTCTACTCCTGCATCCAAGAGGAGATTCTCAGTGCAGGGCTTGGTGGCCCAGCAGACATGCCTACTGTCCCACCAGAGGAGTGTGGGTCTTTTTTTTTTTGCCTGGAAGCCATCAAGTCTCAGGCACAGCCATCTCCATTCAGCATTTTAAATTAAAACTGCCAGGGTGAGGCTTGTGTGAGTGTTCCTCCTGATATAAATTGTCAGCTTCATTGTAGCTTCTATTCTTATATCTGTCAGCTAAAAGGCCCCAAGGAGTTAGATTGAAGAAGAGACAATAGTCTGCCAAAGATAACGTAAGGATCCGGCCTGGCCCATATGGTGAGTATAGTCAGTAACTGTTGTGTGTCCAACTCATGTTGTAATGCTATTGCTTTCCCCCTCTTTCTCATCCACCCCCCCACCCCCACCCATGCAGTTTGCCCTCAGAGCAAGTAGGAGGGGGCCAGTGCCAGCAACAGCGAGCCTAAGATGCACGGAAGAGATTCAGAACACACTTCAGGATAGGTACAAAATTTGCTCATCTTTTCCTGTTTTAAAACCCTTAGAGCGCATTTTTGCCAACATTTACCAGCGTGCTACCAACTGTGAATTTATGTGAAGAATCATGCTTAGCATTTCGGGGTGACGATTCCATTTTTAACATTTTGCTCGGTCTTTCTTTCAGGAAAGTTTCTCCAGCCCTCAACTGATTGCAGTCCATAAACCAAGGTCTGAAAAAGACCGGAATGCCCGGAGGAAACTGAAGGTAGTGGGTTTCACAGGAGCCCTTGGCCACTGAGGGGACTTCAGAGTGGAGAATCGTGGGGGCGGGGCGGGGGGAGGGGATGTCTTTACGCCTTTAAAAAATCCAAATAAACAGGGAGAGAAGCGCTCTGAGCAGCAGGTCAGAATTGCCCTAGAACATCACAGGTTTGAACTGCACAGGTCCATGTACGTGTGGATTTTTTATAGTACAGTACGTAAATGCATTTTTTAGAAAGTTTATTTATTTTGAGAGAGAGAGAGCAAGTGGGAAAGGGGCAGAGAGGGAGGGAGGGAGAGAGGATCAAGCAGGCTTCACGCGGAGTGTGAAGCCCAATGCAGGGCGCGATACCGCAACAGTGAGATTATGACCTGAGCTAGAACCGACTCAGACACTCAACCAACTGAGCCATCCAGGCACCCCATAGTACAGTACTTAAATGTATTTTGTCTTCCTTATGATTTTCTTAATAACATTTTCTTTTCTCTAGCTTACTTTATTGTTAGAACACAGCATATAATACATATAACATACATAATCCATGTTAATTCAGTGTTTATGTTATGGGTAAGGCTTCTCGTGAACAGTAGGCTATCAGCTAAGGTTCTAGGGAATCAAAAGTTATAGCAGGATTTTCAACTTTATAGGGGTCAGCGCCCCTAACCCCCATCCCCGTTTTGTTCAAGGGTCAACTGTACATACTTTTAAATGGACTTTACAGATAAATCCCGAGTATTCCATTTTAGGTTCAAATAGAAGAGGTAAAGTAGAATTTCTCTCTTCCTTCGTATTTCATAACAGCCCAAGCTGATTCAACACAAATAAATGACTATGCTGTAAGTATCCTGAGGGAAAAGTTGATAAACCAGACTCTATTCTCTTCATATGTGTATAAACAAATACTTCACTTAAAAAAAAAATCTTATCAGATGGTAAGCACTTGGAATTTACCTATTCTGAATGCAGGGCAGCTGCTTTGGGAAATAAAAAAGTCATTTTTAAGCTGATTTATGAGTACTGATAAATCCCTTAGATTGAACGCTGCCTTCCTTTTTTTGGTGGGCAGTCCTGAGGGCAGGGGGAGAATAAGATTATCTAGAGTCATCCCTGCAAGTGGTGGAGGTAAGGTAATCGCCAACATTTCTGTTCCCTTCCCCCGCCCCCGGTTTCTTCCTTTCCCACGCCCCAGAACCATCTATGGTGGTTTCCAAAGCCAGATACTCAGAGTAAAATGAACCTGGGTGGAAGGGAGGCTTAGCCAACGCTCCACGTGGGGGCCAAGGTCCTGGCCTCGGGAGGCCCCTGATCTGTCATTCAGCTTTGAGTCCCTGTGCTCTCTCCTGGC
Source organism: Panthera leo (assembly GCF_018350215.1). Classification (NCBI taxonomy): domain Eukaryota; kingdom Metazoa; phylum Chordata; class Mammalia; order Carnivora; family Felidae; genus Panthera; species Panthera leo. The sequence continues at coordinate 12,217,530 of NC_056683.1, read as the reverse complement.
CTTGCCCTGGAAAGCACACAGCCGGCTGCAGCTGGGCTCGGGCTCTACCTCGCGTTCCTGTTTATTACTACTTCAGCTGTTTGCTGCAGGGAGACAGGCAGAGTCCTGCTCTGATTGGCTGCCTTTCTCTGACGTAAACAGCAGGCTCAGCCAATCAATAGCCCGCACTCCAAGAGCAGAAAGATGAATTGTAACAGCCAAGGCCCTGGGAATTAAAAAAAAAAAAAAAAAAAGAGCAACCCCTCCCCAACCCCCGCCCCCAATCAAAACCGTACACAAGGCTCCTGGAGGGGAGAGAGAGAGAGAGAGAGAGAGAGAGAGAGAGAGAGAGAGACTGAGACTGCTCTCTTCTGCTGGAAGCCCTCTGGGCAGGCCTGTTTGCACCCCAACTCCTTGGCGCTGGGCCGAGTTCACACCATTTTCAAAGTAGGTCATTCCAAGTAATCCCAGCAGAGGAGGGATACGCCGTCAGCCACAGTCCACAGAGCCTGCGAGGAGGTCCAGACCTTGCAGTGGAGGCTGGAACGTGACGCTGGTCCGCCTGGTAGGAGGCGGCTACTGCGAGGTGCTCCCTGCCTTCCTCGAACAGCCAGACAGGCTTGCTTTTAAACAAATCCACTCTCTCGGCCGTTTACAATTGGTCAGGGACTAATACTCTGGACAAATCTCTAGCAGGACTTCGCTCCTAACCTGAATGAAAATTCGCTGTGAGAAGGATGATGTCATCTTGATTCAGCTCTTTGTTCTTCGTGTTGGGAAAATTCATTGTTATTTATGAGGCTAGCGAGTTTCAGTGTCTGCGAAGACACTGGTACCCCCAAGGAGAACGCAAGTAGAAATAAATAGATGCATGCAGCATTTTCCGAAATAACATGTTGAGGAATATGCATATAAAACAAATGGATATATCATTCCAAACATAAACCTCATACATGTTCTTAAGCACATAAAACCCTTACACTGTAATTCATGCAGATACTGAAAAAAAAAAAGGTAAACTCCACTTTCTTGATCAATGACATGCATAGACACGTGTCAAATAATGGTGAAAAGGTATATGTCTCTTTTAAACATGACCTGCCTTCAGGTATCATCTACAAGTTTCCTTTGCTGTGCTGTTTCCTCAGCTTGTGCTAACCCCCCTCTCCTCTTCTGGCAAAACATACCCACCTCTACAACCCCTCTCAAATTCTTCCTCTTTAGGAACTCTCTGGCTCCTGATTTTCAGTGATTATTTCTCTCCATTCGGAACCCTTGCAGCAATGAAAGAAACCCACAACACACACCTAGGAATAGCTTATGTATGATGTGGCGACTAATTGTTTATCACACCGTAACTCCTGGAAAGCCAGGGCCAATATCTGGTATTTCAATAGTACATCATAGGTACTTAGCATACATATCGCTTTCAAGACAAAGGGAGAACACTAACATTTATTGAATGCCTCCTAGGTACCAGCTACTACGCTGAGATTTCTATCAATTCTCGGAAATTATTATTTAGAACACGTTAACAGCCTTAGAACAGAAGATTTGCTTTCCACCATTTTAAAGATAAGGAAGCAGAGGCTTAGAACAGTTACATAACTTACCCAGGATCAAACAGCCAATGAACAGAGGAGCCAAGATTCAAACACAGCCATCGGACTCCCTGCTCTCTCTGCTACCCACCCTGATGATTCTCAATCTTGGCTGATTAGCTTCTAGATATTTCGGATGCCTAGGCCCCCCGTCTGAAGGTTTTGATTCATATTTCTAATCCCAGGAGAGCAGGGAAGTGTTTATGTCCTTAACTGCTCTGAGGCCAGCAATGCCTTGTCTATAGTAGCAGTCAGTACATGTTTGTTAGATGAATAAGTGAATTCAAAACATCTAGAACGGTGGTATTCAGGCCAGGCTATATATTAGAAATCACCTGGAGAGCTGATTAAGTAATGCCTCTCTCCAGGCCCTTCCCCCAGAGATTCTGATGCAATTGGTCCCGGGTGGGGCCGCCTGGCAGGTCTCCTGGTTTTCAAAAACTCCCCAGGCGATTCACATGTGCAGCCCAGGCTGAGAACCATTGGTTTAGAGTGAGGTCATGGGATCTGCACATTTTATAAAGCTCCACAGGTAATTTTGATCGGCAGCCGGGGTTGAGAACTACCGCCTACACACTATGCTGCCTCTTTCTGGGTTTTATAAATGGGAAAGCATTACTTGCTAAAAATAATTCTGTCAACAAGTATGGGCTGTGCTCACCCGTGCACAAAAGCGTCCCCATTTGGGGTACATTACAGAAGAAACAATAGAGCCTGCTGTCACCTGATTTCCAATCTGTAACCAGTTCAGCGCTAACTTGTTCTCTGATCTTTATTTGTCATGCACTGGTTGGACAGTGATTTATGAAACTGACAGACTAGAAACCTTGTTTTGTAGGTAGAAGAAGGAGAGACTCTTGTCTACTGAGCTAAAGGATAGCTTTTAACCTTCGTGAGCCTCAGTAATCAATTTGTGTGAATGTTCAAGCACTGATGTGCATATTTTCACTTCCAAATACATGGGGAGAGATTGGGGAAGAAACAGTATTAAAATGCACAGCTGCCTGGCAGTTGAGATATGGGCAAGAGGGAAAAAGGATAAAGACCATGACTCTTTGTGAACCCCAGACATGGTTAGTAACACTTCTTATCACCTGGAAATCAAGGAAGATGACGTGCCACGGGCTTATGTGTTGTTAGGTTTAGCATTTCTTAAAATGCATTATCCAGAACGTATCTGAAAACAATTTGATATTGGGGAGGGATCTTATTACTTGTTATAATGAGCCCAACCAACCCTGACGCATTAAACATTTTGTAAAAGTCATATTGCCATTGTATAATTATTATGAGCACATAAACAATAGCTACTGTTAGGAATCAAGGAACGGGAACATTTTAAAGAGCTAGGTATTTTATAGTCAGGGAAAGCCACTTTTTATACACACCATGAAATTTGTATGCAATTAGTAATAGGTGACTTTCATTGAGCACTTAACCGTGCCTGGCAGTCTTTGACAAGCTCTTAATGCATTCTCTTGTAATCTTACCACAAAAAGATGAACTAGGTACTATTATAATCTCTTTTCACAGATAAGACAACTGAGGCACAGAGGGGCTAAGTAACTTGCTCAAGGACCCACAGCAAGTAAACCGGAATTCAAACTCATTCGGTCTGATTTCATTGCTGATGCTTTTCACCAGTATCCGTTAGAAATACTGTTTTCTCCATGCTGATGTTATTATGCTGTTTTCAGAAATTGTATCTTTTTTCATTTTATGTGGCCATGACATACAGTAATCAGAGAAAATAGATTTCCAGAAGGAAGTAAGTATTGCTCAGTCCCAAATTTAATTCCATACTCCCTCCTTTAGTTTTTACTACTAAACACAATTCCCAAAACACCATTCTTACAGAATTGAAATGCAGTTCAATAAATATGTTAAGCATCAATTCGTGTAAGGTTACCACACAGGATTAGAAAATACAGCCCTTGTCTTTAGGACAAAAAAAAAAAAAAAAAACCAACAAACCGCAACATTTTTTTTTAAATGTTTATTCATTGTTGAGAGACAGAGAGAGACAGAGCACGAGCAGAGGAGGGGCAGAGAGAGAGGGGAACACAGAATCCGAAGCAGGCTCCAGGCTCTGAGCTGTCAGCACAGAGCTCGATGAGGGACTCCAACTAACAAAATGAACCAGGAGATCATGACCTGAGCCAAAGTCAGACACTTAACAGACTGAGCCAACCAGGCACCCCAGGAATCTTTTAGAAATGCAGACAGATCCTGGCATCCCATCCCCATTTACAATCCTTTTTTTTCTTTTTCTCTCCTCATACGGTTCCAAATCCACAACCCAACCTTGGAGACCCTGCATGATTTGGTTCCTCCCCATTTTCCAGCTCCACATCTCTCCCCTCACCCTCCTGGGGGTGAGTTTCAACGATATGAGGTTTCTCTTGGAAACTTTGATGCGCCATTTTTTTTTTCCAACGACAGAAGCGACTGTTCGCATCAGGTCACACGCATCCCTCCCTGCCCACTCCTGTAGCTGGAAACCCTCTGCATCCCGCAGATTTCAGCTTGAACATCACTTTCTCAGAAAAGCCTTCCCCGATGGTGGGAACCAGGTCCTACCGCTCTGCTGAAGTCTCTCATAGCCTTCTCTACTTCTCATTCATGGAACTCACGCATTGCCTGTGACAGTTATTTGCGTAGTCATTTGTTGAGCATCTCTGTCTCCCCGCTGCTTGTAAAGTCCCACTTACAGGAGGGAGGAGAGTGTGTATCACTCTTTCCCCTGCATCTAGCACCCTGCATTCTACTACATGGTAGAATCCAGATATTTCTTCTAAGATACGCTCTTCCATTTAAATGTCATGTGTCCCTTTGGTCCCAGGGCTGGCGATGGCTCTGCTGTAATGGGTCCCATTTCTCGTTCTTTCTCCATACCCTGCACCCACCTCCTCAAATCATCCTAATGTTAGGGTATCGCTTGCTTCCTGCTGGGACCCTGACTAATACAGGTACAAATTAGATGAGCAAAAAACAAAAACAAACAAACAAAAAAACCACAACAGTGGTCCAATAAATGCATAGAGAGAATTAAATACTCCTAAAATTTTTTAACACTTTCATCTAAATTTCTTTTCTTTTCTTTCTTTCTTTCTTTTTTTTTTTTTTTTTGTTTAGTTTATTTATCTACTGAAAGAGAGAGAGTGCCAGGGAAGGCCAGAGAGGAAGAGAATCCCGAGCAGACTCCACATTGGCAGTACGGAGCCCGACGCAGGGCCCGACCTCACGAGCCATGAGATCACGACCTGAGCCAAAATCTAGAGTTGGGTGCTGAACTGACTGAGCCACCCAGGCGCCCCAAATGAAATTTCTAAAAACCACAGCAGCTAAGCATTTGCCTGAAAATTAGACGTATACTTGAAGAAAGAAGTCAGGATATGTTGTACTAGGGGATAAAAGGTACAGTTGGGTTCTTGTAAAACGTGTTCCAAGTGAGGCTAAACCAGGGGAGGGGATCCAGATGCCCAACTGTGTCCCAGCTGCCACCGCAAGGCAAGGACAACTGGGGATCCGGAGGGCGCCTTGTAAAAACTGTCAAGTAAATACAACTTTTGTCCCGTTCCGTTAACAGTGCTCAGGGGCTAGAAGTCCGCAATCAAGGGGCCAACGGGGCCAAACTCCCTTTGAAGGCTCTGGGGGAGAGTCCTTCCTTACCTCTTCCAGCTTCCGGCTGTTGCTGCCAAACTTCCACGTTCCTTGGTTCGTAGTTGTCTCACCGGGTCTCGGCCTCCGCTGTCACGTGGCATCTTCTCTCCACGTGTGTCCGTACCACTGCTCACGCAGAACCACCTCATCTTAACTTGATTACGTCTTCAAAGACCTCGTTCCCAACTCGGCTCACGTTCACAGGGCCTGGAGGCTAGCACCTGAACACAGCTTTGGGGGCCACGCAATTCAACCCACAACCCCTAAACTTATAAAACCGATTTCTTCCCTCCTTCCTTCTATTTTATGTAGAAAATGTTGGCGCCTGTTGGCATCCTTTCTCTCTTCTGTTTTGGCCCATCAGGCTCCAGGTCTGTCATTTTCGTTGGTGGCTGTTAACTTTACAATTCGGTCTTTCGATTGTAGAATATAATAAATCAAGACTGTGGCTGAACTGGAAGCAGAAGTAGTATCTCCCAGTGTTAGTGTTAACAGCTCTTTTAGAATTTGTCTAGCAGGTTTTCTGGTCTTTACTGGAAGACTCCCCCCCCAAAAAAAAAGGAGTATCTCCCAGAGGTGGCTATGGTAGCGGATAGGATTTGCGCTTTCCCTTCTTAGGAAGAGGGTGAGGGTGTCTTCGTCTCAGCTGGAACAGTTGCCTGCCGTGGGGCAGATGCGTGATGCTGTCCCTGTCCTTGTTACGGGGTAGAGTGATGAGGGGAGTGCCTGGTGACCAAAGGGTAGACCATCCCAGTTTTCCGTGGGAGACTGATGGGGGTTGAACGAAAGAGAAAAGAAGCCGTTTTTTGTTTCCTGCTTCTGATGGAGCTTCCAGAAGCTCCTGGGTGTCTACTCGGTCAGGGCAGTTCTAGCACCTGTAGCAGCAGAGTGTGCCCTGCCCTCACAGAGCTCTGACCTTGGCAGTGGTGGTGACAATGGTAGGTAACTGTGGGCTCCTGCCTCTTTAGTGTGAGTAGGGGCTCTTGGCTTACTTCTTCCATTCCTTCTCCGATGTTCTCCCTTGCTTTACGCAGATCTGAGTTTCTAACCTAGATCGTTGTCCATCTTTTCAAAGGATTTCTTGTAACCTTTCTTGCAAGGCAGGTCGACTTGTGACAAATTTCCTTAATTTTTATTTGTCTGAGAAAGTCATGACTTTATGTTTGAAGGATCATTTCGTGCGGTAGAGAATTCTAGTTTGGTGGATTTTTCTTTCAACATTGAAAATATTTCACTCCACTCTCCTCTTGCATGGTTTCTGAAAGGAAGTCTGATATAATTCTTGTCCTTGTTCCTCTGCAGGTAAGTTAACAAAAAATAAATCTCTGGCTTCTTTCAAGATTTCCTCTTTGTTTTTGATTTCCTACAGTTTGAATATGATATGTGTAGGTGTCGAATTTTTGGTATTTATCTTACTTGGTGTTCTCTCAGCTCCCTGCATCTGTGGTTTGGTGTCATTAATTTTGGAAAATTCTCTCGCTATTACTTAAACATTTTTTTCAATTGTCACCCAGTTCTTGGATAGTCTGTTCTGCCTTTTCAATTTTTTTTTCTCCTTGCATTACAGCTTGGGAAGTTTTTACTGACATATCTTCAAGCTCACCGATTCTTTCCTTAGCTGTGTCCAGTTCCCTGAGGAGCCCATCAAAGACATTCTTCATTTTTGTTACAGTGTTTTAGTTTTCTGGCGTTTACTTTTGATTCTTTCTTTGAGTTTCCATCTCTCTGTTTACATCACCCACCTTCCGCGTTGTCTCCTTCTCCTGTTAGAGCCCTTAACATATTGACCACTGTTATTTCTACATTCCTATTCTGATAATTCTCAACTCTGTCACGTTGGAGTCTGGTTCTGAGGCTTGCTTTGTCACTTCAGACCGTGGTTTGTTCCTTAAATTACGCCTTGTATTTTGTTGTTGTCGTTGAAAGCTGGACATGATATATGGAGTGAAAGAAACTGAGATAGTTAGACTTTTGACATGAGGTTTTGTGTGAATCTGGCCAGCAGTTAGGCTGTGTTTACCCTTTGCTGTATCTATGACATCAGAGGGTGACATTCCCTCTGGGGTCACTGTTTTTGTCTGCCCCATTGTCTCTGGGTTTTCCTAGAGACTCCTTAAATGGGGTCACAGGCCTGTAGGTCTTTCAGCTGTAATCACCGTTATTATACAGAAGCCCTGATTGATGTGGTGGGAAGGTGTGGGGGCAGGGAAAGTGTTTTTCAGTCCTGTCCTTAGGTCTTCCTTCCAGGGAGCCAGAGTTGGGTATTTCCCTTCCCCTGGTGGGTTACGTTCTGGCAAAACCCCCCTCGGTTACATCCGGTTATAGTTTCTCTCGAGGGCAGGCTTTTCTGAGGAGAATAGAATGCTTTGGGCTTCTTTAAAAATGTTCACTCCTTCACTCCCACTCCCCAACCGGAAGCAGGAGGGGATTTTCCACCCATCTTCACTGTGGGAACCTGGTAGGACTCCTGGAGTTTAAAACTCAGGAAAGCGGGTGGGAGGCCTTTGGTACCAGGCCCCGCAGAAGTTCTTAACCCCCAGTCTAGAGCACTCAGAGCCTCCAGTAATTGGTCCATTATAGTTTAAGTGTTCCGACAGATGCTGGCTCTGGCTGTGCACTTCTGTTCCATGTCAGCTGTGATTCTCTGTGTCTGTCTGTCTGTCTGTCTGTCTCTCCAGTTTTGGGGACAGCAGTTTGCTCTGTGACCTCAATTCTCTGGTGGATCCCAGAAGAGTCACTGAATTTTAGCTTGTTCCACTTTCTTCTCGTTGGGAGGACAGGGGTGACCATTTTCCAGCTCTTTGCAGGTTGGCCTGGAAACTGGAAATTCAAATACAACTTTTCAAGTTTATCTTAGAAACCCTGAAAAATGCAGAAAATTATTAAGTAGAAAATAAAAATCTCCAATAATTCCACTACACAGAGATACTCACTGGTAAACTATGGGTAGATATTTTTTTCCTATGCCTATGTGTATGCAGGTGTAATATATGGAACATAGTTTTTAAAAGAATTAGTCTATACATAGTTTCACAGCTTTCTTTACTCACAAAATTATAGGCTCTATACTTCCCCGTGTCAGGAAAGGTTCTATATTTAATACTGTTATTAATTGCAAATATTGCAAAATATGTAGTCATATTTAAATGGAGATAACGTAGCAGAGAGGCTAGGTTCATAAATTCTGGGGTTAGATTGCCTGGCTCAAACCCTAGTCTTTCTGCTTATAAGCTACATGATCTTGGTTAACTCCTGTCACCTCTCTATGCCTCAGTTTCTCACCTGTTAAATAGAAACAATAATCCTCACTGATGTGAGATTGAGTAGGATAGTCACGATTATTAGAACAATCACTTAGAACGGTGGCTTATTGAATCATTCATTACATGTCTCTGGCAAAATTAATTTTAAAAGAATATTTTGTGAGGCACCCAGGTGGCTCAGTTGGTTAAGCATCCAACTTCAGCTCAGGTCATGATCTCAGGATTCATGAGTTTGAGGCCCTCATTGGGCTCTCTGTTGTCAGCACAGAGCCTGCTTCAGATATTCTGTCCCTCTCTCTCTCTGCCCCCCTCCCTCTCCTGCTCACGCTCTTTCTTAAAAATAAACAAACATTTAAAAATAAAATAAAATGATCTATTTTGCATCTTGTTTGTGTATAGAAATGCAAAATATTTTAGTGCATGCTACAGTGTACTTGCTCTGTAGTCATTTTCCGTGGGGGCAAGAAGGCACATTGGTGAATGAAGCTGGCTTGCCAACTTTGATTGCTTCTCCTCCCTTTGTCACACCATTGTGTCGTTATCACATCATTTCCATTTTAGGGTTAAAGACGGTCTTATGCAAACAAGAAGCATGCAAAAAGCACTAAGCACACCCATACACACCACCACATACCAAAATGGCACACACAAGCAAGCAAACATAACTCTAAACAAGCTATAACTTCAAACTCTCAAAAACACATTTTCCCCAAATCTCAACATTCCTTTGAGTCATTTTGTAATTTTCTTACATCATTAATATCTCACTGCCATGTAAAGTCTATGCCACGTAAAGCCTTTTGTTTGTGGGTTCTATTTATAGTGCCTTTGTGATTTTCCAAATGCAGCCAGTCTACAGATCACTCACCTTTCGTAAGCCCCACGCTCTGCATAGCACAGCTTATCCACGTCTGTTAGCGTAGAGGAGACCACTGCCCACCGGACCCCACCAATCTAATAAAAACCCACGAGAGTCTTATTTTCATGCTCCCCTTATCTGTTATCTCTCACATTCAATTAGCTTCCACGTTCCTGTGGGTTCTTTTTCCTCTGGGATGTCTTCCAAATCCATCTTTTCTGGTACCATCTTAGCACAGGCCCCCATCCCTTGCCACCTGACCTATTATAATAGTCTCCAGGCTGTTCTTCTTGCCTCCAGATTTTCCGTGTTCAAAACCTCTCACCACAACACTTTGACCTCCTCAAAATACTAATCTGATCATTGAACTCTCCCAGTTAAAGGTGAAGTCCAAATGCTTTTGTGTATCGTTCAAAGCCCCCTCGCATTCCCATTCTCGTTTCCAGCTTCACCTGATGGCAATCCTTCCCGCTCCCAATTCACCCTCTGGATTACCCTGCCCCCTGTTGCAGCCCCTATTTTTCTCTACTTTATCCTTCAGAGCTGGTTTGATGTCACCGCCTCCAGGAAGTCTTCTTTTTCCTTTTCCTTTTTAGGCAGAGTAGATCGCTCCATTTTTGGGTGCTTTGTCAGGGGGGTTCATATAATAAGACCCACTTGGTACCATATTACAGAGCAGATGTGACCTTCTATATTCCCTGCTGCGTCTGAGCTCTGAGGGCAGGGACCATGGGACTTTCACCTCTGTGACCTCCCTTCACCTCCCAAACCCAAATAAGTAATATGTGGTCAAGAAGGGTTTTCGAATAATTGGCATTCATGCAAGCCTACTTTGAGATGGTGTGGGAAGGGGGGTGGGTGGGAAGGAGAGGGGCAGAGGGAGAGAGAGAGAAAACCTTAAGCAGGCTCCACATTCAGGGTGGAGCCCAACATGGGGCTCGATCTCACAATCTTGGGATCATGACCTGAGCTGAAATCAAGAGTCAGATGCTCAACTGACTGAACCACCCAGGCGTCCTGAGATGCTGTATATTCTTAAAGGAAAACATAGAATTAATTTAGGAACTTAGTGTCTGTTGTTTTTGTTGTCATTAAACTTCTGAGAGTTTCGGGGATGAAAAATTGTGTTACGCTGGGGCAGGATCCTCTAATTAGGACTCTTGCTGGCCTGAAAATGGCAATCCTTCTGCCTGAAGGCTTCAGATACACACATTAAAGGAAGTAAACACAGGGAGGGCCCCCGGACGCAAGTTGGCTCAATATTCTCATCATAAAACAGATGAAGAGATGGGACCTGGAGAGGTTAATGGTGTTGGCCAAAGTGAATGGAGGAGAGAAGCAGTATCGAGAATTCATTCTAATTCAGACTCTTTTTCATTAAGTCAGAGCTTAAAAAAAACAAAAGCTGTGATTAAGACTTTTGCTAATTCAAGTTAGTCTTTTCCCCAAGTAAGCTGAATTAAGGAGCTATAGTTATAGCTATTTTTTTTTCAACCTGCACAGTTTTTATTAGAAAGTACTGACCCACATATAGTCAGGTGATAATGGACCTTATTGTCTGTTCTCATTACCTATCACCGGAGGATGCTGGTAAAGTAAAGTGAAATAAGATACTCCCCTTGAACTTGAAAATATCGACTTCACAACACTCAGAATGCATACGTAACTGGTAGCACCAGCTGTATGAGTCACTTGAGAAGGAAGGTCCAGGGGTGCCTGGGCGGCTCAGTCGGTTAAGCCTTCCGACTCTATTTTGGCTCAGGTCGTGATCTCAGGGCTCATGGTTCAAGCCCCTCGTGGGGCTGCATGCTGACAGTTCAGAGCTTGCTTGGGATTCTTTCTCTTTTCCTCTCTCTCTCTGCCCTTCCCCTGCTCATGCCCCCCCACCCTCACACCTCTCTCAAAATAAATAAACTTAAAAAAAAAAAAAAAAAGGTCTGAAAGACAATCCATACCACTTGAAATGACTTGCTTAGAATTTCAGGGATGTGACCAGAATGTGATTTTACTAAGCTGGTCAGTTATACTGTACCATAGAATATGGCCTGTTAAGATTCTTTTAAGGTAGAGGGAAAGAATTGTGTTTATCCAGTATTATCCAGGGCCTAACACATGGGATCTAGCATTTATGAGCATCGAGATCACTACAGAGGGATATACTCCACAGTACGGCAATGAGAGTTCATTCATGGCCTAATTAAAGTCTCTCTAGAGGCAATCCAGCCATCCCTCTGTGTGTTGATTCTGTGCATCTCAAACAATCTTCTGGTTCCAAATGGACTTTCCTGATGTTGAGAAGTGGGCAATGTAGATGATAAACTTTAAATTTCCAACCATAAGAAAAAAAAAATAGCTTCTATTAGAAACTTTTAAAGTGATGTTATGGTTTATCCATCAGTCTCTTATGAGGTTGGTTAATGTGAACCAGAACTCCTGCATCTGGGTATGCTGAAAAAACCCTAACATGTCCAGATCTGCTGAAGCTGAAGACCAGACTTTGGCATGCCTTGCTTACTGTACGAAACTGCCAAGGACTGGGTAGCCAGAGGCAGTTTTGTGTCTCTTCTCTCTAACTTCAGCCCAAGACTGGTACTGTCTTTTAAGTCGAAAGGAATCACTAAAACATGACAAAGATGGGGATTTATCGATATTATTTCTAATACTAACCTGCACTGTAGTTCGACATTTATATATTCTGCTATCCTCTCTTCCTTCTTCCCTGGGACCCAAATTAAGTTGTCCTCCCAATGCACCAGGGATGGGTCACATGACCACCAGGAAAATTAGTTGGTCAGAGAAAGACAAAGAGCATATGATTTCACTCATATGTGGAATTTAAGAAACAAAATGAACCAGAACAACAAAAGAGAGACAAACAAAAGCATACCAGACTCTTAACTATAGAGAACAAATTGGTGGTTCCCAGAGAGGAGGTGGGTGGGGGGATGGGTGTAATAGGTGACAGGGATCAACAGTGCACTTATCTTGATGAATAACATACAGAATCGTTGAATCATGATATTGCACACCTGAAACTAGTGTGACACTGTGTGTTAATTAGACTGGGAAAAAAGGAGAAAGAAAGAAAGAAAGAAAGAAAGAAAGAAAGAAAGAAAGAAAGAGAAAGAAGGAAAAGAAAAAGAAAGAAAGAAAGGGAAAGAAGAAGGAAGGAAGGAAAGAGAAAGAAAGAGAGGAAAGAAGGAAAGAAGAGAGGAAGAAAGGAAGAGAGGAAGGAAGGAAGAGAAGGAAAGAAAGAAAGAAAGAAAAGAAAAGAAAAAGAAAGAAAGGGAAAGAGGAAGGAAGGAAGGAAAGAGGAAGAAAGAGAGGAAAGAAGGAAAGAAGAGAGGAAGAAAGGAAGAGAGGAAGGAAGGAAGAGAAGGAAAGAAGGAAAGAAAGAAAGAAAGAGAAAGAAAAGAAAAAGAAAGAAAGGGAAAGAGGAAGGAAGGAAGGAAAGAGAAAGAAAGAGAGAGGAAAGAAGGAAAGAGGAGAGGAAGAAAGGAAGAGAGGAAAGAAGGAAGAGAAGGAAAGAAAGAAAGAAAGAAAGAAAGAAAGAAAGAAAGAAAAGGAAAGAAAGAAAAGAAAAAGAAAGAAAGGGAAAGAAGAAGGAAGGAAGGAAAGAGAAAGAAAGAGAGAGGAAAGAAGGAAAGAGGAGAGGAAGAAAGGAAGAGAGGAAAGAAGGAAGAGAAGTAAAGAAAGAAAGAAAAGGAAAGAAAGAAAAGAAAAAGAAAGAAAGGGAAAGAGGAAGGAAGGAAGGAAGGAAAGAGAAAGAGAGAGGAAGAAGGAAAGAAGAGAGGAAGAAAGGAAGAGAGGAAGGAAGGAAGAGAAGGAAAGAAAGAAAGAAAGAAAGAAAGAAAGAAAGAAAAGGAAAGAAAGAAAAGAAAAAGAAAGAAAGGGAAACAGGAGGGAAGGAAAGAGAAAGAAAGAGAGAGGAAAGAAGGAAAGAAGAGAGGAAGAAAGGAAGAGAGGAAGGAAGGAAGAGAAGGAAAGAAAGAAAGAAAGAAAGAAAGAGACAATGGATCTCGTTAGCCATTGTGAATGGGGAGGAGGGAAGGAAGGATTGAGCTCTTTGAACTAGTACCTCTGGTCTAAGGACCTGCATTCATACTCCTCAGTGTTCTTATTCAAATATCATTTGCAATGTGTTGTGAGAGGACAAGAGATCGAGAAGCACTTGTAACTAATCTTAACTCACAAGAGAAGAGAAAGCACCAAAGGAGCTGGGCAGCCGCACCATTTTTCTCTTGAATTGCTATTGGGTTAAGGCCCCAAACCCTAGGCTGGACCTTTAGGCCGCCCCCTCCTACTCAGCAGTGTCTGTGTTTAGCTCACTTTTCCAACACCATGAATTAAACCACTGCTCCCAGGGAAGAAAAGGCCATGGGTGCCAAACCGTAGTTTTCCCACCAGAAGCCACCGACCTCTGCGTCTCTCAACTTTTCAAGGAGCCTCTGGTGCATCACATGCAGAGAAAGACCGGACACATTTGTTCCTTGGTACACATACCGAGGACCATGAGATGGGACGATTTCAACATATACTTCTCTGGTGTTATCTTCTGGGGTTTTTTATTATGTTTTTCAGAAATAGGATTGAATAAATAAACACACAAATAAATAAATAACTGAAAATCTCCTGGGTATTGAAATATGTTAGGCAAATTCCACAATGTTTTTATTAGACAAAATAAATGTCTACGGCTGAGGCACCCAGGTTTGTTCCAATAGCTAAATAGGCCTGGAAAAAGAGCCTTCGTTTGGGCAAAAATTAGACTATGACCAACTACATAGAAAATTCTCCCTTGTAAAGGGTTTACTTTCTGATTTTTTTAAAGCTCTCCACAAATAGAGCTTTATGAGGAGAATATCCAGAAGTCTTTAGTAAAGTTATAGAAACAAATTAGAACCATATAACCCAATATGGGCTCATCATAAAACATGAAAAAGCTATCTTTTTTTTTTTTTTTTGGATATTTTCTTTTATCCTTCTTTAATTCGGATTATGTACCACCATTATTTGTCTACACTAAATGCCGCAAGTATTTTGTTTTATGTGCAATTTACCAAATGTACAATATACTAAATTTTCTGTGCAGCAGAGAATTACAGCAATGATTCCCTTTCTGGATAATATCAGGGCTAAGTGCCCGTACTTTAGCCCAGAGTAGAAACATAGCCACTCACACACAGATAACTGTGTCTCCAAATTATCAGAAGGGTTTACTCGGTGTTATATACAACTATTGAGAACAACCTGAAATGAGGCATCTCTGAAAAAAGACTACAAATTCTCAGTATTTGTACCATCTTTCTAGGATCGTCGATGCAGAACTCTAAAATAATCCAGGGGAAAAGGAAGGAAGAGCACTGAAGCCATAAAAAGGATGATGCACGTGGCAGAGGGAAGCGAGTGGCCATGTGAAGTGAGCATCCAGTCCCGTGGCTTCCATAGTCCAAGATCTCCATGTATCAGACGTTCGACTTCCAACCATTCACTGAAACTCCCAGCCGCAATTTCTTCAGGAGCAAAACAGTCCCGAGACCATGGTTGGTCCTTTCTCACAAAAGTTGCAAATATATGACTGTTATAAAAGTACTTTGTAAACCATGAACGGCAGGCGTTATGGTAAAACCGTGGCTCGCGAGTAACTTGTTCTGCGCGTGTTCCGCAAGACGCGCGAACGGGTCTCACAAATTTTAACTTGATAAACCAGCGACGTCTCGTCATACAAGTTGTACGTGACGCCGAACATCACAGGATCGCAACTGAGCCAATGGTTCTTGACATTCGCTTTGATATACAAGTGCTTTGGGTTACAAGCGTGTTTCCGGAACGAGTTATGCTCGCCGAGCCAGGTTTTACTGGATTTAACTTTAAAAATAAAAAAGAAAGAAAACCAGCTCTACAGTTTATTGAGCATTTCCTATATGCCCAGCATTTTACCAGGTGTTTTGCATGCTTTTGTTTCTTCCCACAACCCTATGCGGTAAGTATCCTTATTCACGTATTAGGACAGAATCGTTGCTCACATCTCCCAAGCCTTTCTTTGCCTTCTTGTTGCCAGGTAGTGTCATCTCCGTTCTCCACTTTCGGCTCTGGGGCTGCTGGGTTGCCGAGAAGAAACCCCAGGCACCTTACACTTGACTTCATCTCCTCTATTGCGAGGCACCGTGTGTGTGTAGCAGCTTGGCACAGCCAGCGGGAGAAAGCGTTGAGTTAATCGTTAACTTTGTTTTCTTCCACTCTTCTCAAATGTGCCAGACAACGAAAATTGACCGTGACCTTTCGGTTAAAAGGAGGTGGAGCCTGAAATGATGGCACAGTCCTCCGAGCCAGTGACCTACAGGGTGGCAAGTGCTTCGCGTGTCCTCAGACTCTGACTTGTCCCCTCCTGGCCCTTCTCTGCAGGTGTTTCTGTTCCCTGTGGCTCTTACCAGGGTGGGGTTGGTCTTTTAGCTCATGTGCTGAAATATAGCAGCCAACTCGCAATAGAGAATAGGGTTTGTTCTGGGTGCTCTCCTGTCTATATCGACTGGATCAAAGGGAGATCCGTCTGGAATCCATTTAGCGTCCTCCCAGATGGTAAGCTTGCTTCCAGAAGGCACACGTAATAGGAGAGAAAGAACTCACTGCACATCATCATAGCACCCGGGAAGACCCTGTGACCTTATGTCTTTCAGGATTCTTCAGGATTCAGAATAATTTTGCCTGCCTTAGATTTTCACAGAAAGTTTTTCCTCTTCCTGAATCTCGGACTGAAATCAGGGGTCTTCAGAGAGTGATGGTGTTATGTCTATCCACCCACTGACCATCCATAACTACGCTTACGGACTGTGGCTGGATTCGTCATCTGTTAGGAGTCTACGTGAATTTGACCAAGCCGTTATCAAACTCCACAGGGCATTCGGGGGCTTTTGTTACCAAAGTGCTAGCCCCTGGATGCAAAGCTAATATTTGGCTGATCCTTGAAAAATGGATGACTTTTCACGAAAACTGCACCGTCCCGGGTGTATCACCAACTTAATAAATGATAATTCCCACTGGCAAGATGCGAGACCCTGAGAAAATCACAGGGATGTGTCTCAGAAGAGGCAACATGGTGGGCTCTCCTATGAACCAGGGGTGGAAGCTGGACATTTGGAACCTGGGGTGCTAGGCAAGCAATTTCAGACAGGACGCATCCTACCTCATTAGCTTTGTTCCTACCCTTGTTAATGCGCTTTGCTCCAGACTTCCCCACGCGTAGCTTTGTGTGGCCTGGACAGTTCTATTCATTCAACCGAGAAACAAATGCTTATTCATTTTATTGGGGGCCTACTATGTGACAAGCTCTGGGCTTGGAGCTAGGGACACAGGATCGTGATAGTCAGCAAACTTCTGGTGGAGCCTGGACCGTCCCTGCTGTCACTGGCCAGGCACGTGTCCTCTCTTGATTCTTGGCTGAACTTCTCTTCAACGTGCGTTGGCCAGCTCCCTTCAGGACCCCTTCTTCCCCCACACCCAACCCTGTGGAATTTGTACCTCTGCTCTGAACTTGCTCCTGCTGTCTGTAAACCTCAGTCCAGTCAATAAAGGGTCACCACGGGGCAACCCCAGTTGAACCCGTAAGCTACGTGAGCTCACTCACAGCCCTTTGGCCGTCGACCCAGGAACAAAAGTTCTGGACCCTGATGAAAGTTCTTGAGGCCCTGGATCCATAGACTGGTTAGTAGGTCATTTAACTTTATTTGTTTTTTTCTCCTAGCCGGTCAGAGATTACAAGCATTCATATGCAGGTCAAGGGCCAAAAATACTGTGGTCAGGGTGGAGTGGTGAGTGAGAGGTCCCTACGTGCTCACCAACACTTGCTCTGGAAAGGCCACAGACGGGGCCCTTCAGCACTCCTGTGACTTTGCACGGTGATTTGAGCCGTTCGCATGGCCCAAGCCCTTAGGGATGCAGATGCCATACGTGTGAAATTGTGTGATTTATACAGGAAATATTTAGATTATATTGGCGATGTCCACGGAGATAGGGCTTGCTAAGCAAGTTAAAGGAATTCCTATCTTTTTTTTTTACACCAAACTCAAAGCAAAACAACAACACCCCCAGGATGGGGGCCAGAGAATGCAGACAAAAATTTATACTAAGAGAATAAACAGTTTTTAAGTACCCTGGAACTCTCTGTAAACACCTCTTCAGGTACAAGCAACTGTAAATAACTTTTATCTGTTACTAGGCAAACACCTTGTGGGAACATTTGGTTATTTTCTGTCCACTTCTTATTTCTAAAAGGGCTAGCTTTGGGGCACCTGGGTGGCTCAGTCGGCTGAGTGTCCGACTTCGGCTCAGGTCGTGATCTCGCGGTTCGTGAGTTCAAGCCCTACGTCAGGCTCTGTGCTGACAGCTCAGAGCCTGGAGGCTGCTTTGGATTCTGTGTCTCCTCCTCTCTCTGCCCCTCCCATGCTCATGCTTTGTCTCTCTCTGTCTCTCAATAATAAATGAACGTTAAGAAAGAAAAAAAATTTAAAAGAGCTAGTTTGGTGGACCGATTGCAATAAAGCATATTTCTTCAATAATTCCTATGGGCTTTGCTCCCCACCCCTGCTGCATCATTCTGAAATTGGTGAAGGTGTATCGTAGTCATAGAGAACCAGTTAGAAGGTGCTTTGAGGTCATTTAGCCTCCAGGCAGAGCTGTCCCTAAAACTATTTTAGACCTTTGGTGGCTTGTATCATTATCCTGCTATCTGTAAAACCATTACGATGAAATGATGTCACCGTATGTCAACTGCGTTTTATTTTTGCAAAGTGCTTTAAAACCCTCATTTTTATTATTCCCTAGGCAGTCCTGAAATTACAATTTCCTGTTTTCTTTCTTTTAATTTTTTTTAACGTTTATTTATTTTTGAGACAGAGAGAGGCACAGCATGAACAGGGGAGGGGCAGAGAGAGAGGGAGACACAGAACCTGAAACAGGCTCCATGCTCTGAGCTGTCAGCACAGAGCCCGACTCGGGGCTCGAACTCACGGACCGTGAGATCATGACCTGAGCCGAAGCCGGACGCTTAACCGACCGAGCCACCCAGGCGCCCCTCAATTTCCTGTTTTCAACTGGGGAGCCTGAGGCACAGTGAGAACCTCTGATGGGATTTACACAACCCTTGCCTTTCGCGGCCCAGCGAAAGAGAAGAAGAGCATGGGACACACCCCCCCATCCTGTTTGCCCGTTCGAGTGTGTTTCGAAGCACGACTCTTCTCTCCCCTTTGAGCCCTTGGGAGTATGTTCTCCAGCCTCGAGAGGATGTCCTGGTTCCCAAGGGGCTCAGAACACCGCCACCCCCTGCAGATGTGGAGACTGCCAGGTGGGAGAGGGAAAGAGCAGGAAGAAAGCTCCATAAGGATGGGAGGGAATCAGGAAGCGCTGCCTCTCAGGCAACTGTCCGTGCAAAAGCAGGGCAAGGCTGCCCTTAGCAACTACTTTGACAGGAGCGAGGTGCCGGTCCGGAAACAATAAAGCTAATTTTTGTGGAGGGCGTGCTAATCAGGCAACGGGCGGAAGGCCGTCTTGTACATCTTCACCTGAACGACGGAAGTCAGTGGTATCACCATTTCCTTTCTGCAGGTGAGGAAGCCAAAGCATAAAGACAGGAAGTCGTTTGCTTAAGCTCACAGGGTCCATAAGCTCGTCTGACTCATGATGGAGCTGCCTGTCCCGGGAACCCAGGTAGGGGAGCGGGAACAACGCAGTGGAAATTTCTGGGCTTGGGGTTGCCCAGAAGTAGATGGCCGACCGTTTGTGCCAGATCTGAGTCCATAACGGGCCACCAGATAAAGCTGTATGATTGTCAGCTCTGGGGATTGTTGGAGTCTGTGTCATTATTTTCACTTTTTTTTTTTTTTAATTTTATTTATTTATTTTTTTGGACATAACACTTATTTGCAGAGAGCCTAAATCCCTTGGATAGGCATGGTGCTTATTCCCAGAATAAGCATGTCTGTTGGCAGAGCTTAGAAGCGTGGGTGTCACAGTCCAGATAGGGGTGCCGAAGGCCAACGTTGTAAAACTAAAAATGAAAAACCCATCCCTCTGGGGTTTCCATCCATTCACTCAGAAATAATCAGAATGTGAGCAGCTGGGCACAACGTTAACCAGCAGGACACGGAGGTGAACGTTACGGGTTTGGTCCCTCTGTCATGGAGTTTATAGCCCGGGACAGGGGTTGGCCGACTCTAGCTGCGGGCCAACAGCTGCCTGTTGGTGTAAATAAAGTTTTATTGGCACATAGCCACGCTCATCCACTCCCATATTGCCTGTGGCCAACTTTGCACTAAAACAGCAGAGTTGAGTCATTGCAACGGAGGCAGAATGGCCAGCAAAGTCTGAAATATTTACTATCCGGCCCTTTCTGGAAAACGTTTGCCAACCCCTGTCCTAGGATAACATTTATTTTTCAAGCCTGGAAATTTTTCTTTTGGAAGAACACATTTATTTACCCTCATCCTGGTCATCCGTTAAGATTCTTCACTAGCCAGGTTGCTTCCTATGAAGACAGGGGTCATCACTGATGCTGAGAAAAACAGGAAATTATAATAACAAAGGAACCACCAACATTTACCTAGCCACTCGCCCTGCAGGGCCCTAAGCACCGCACATGGATTACATCTACCTGTTCCCATAATAACTCTATGCAGGAAGCATGGGTATTAGCCCCATTTTACAGATGGAGGCTGCTGGTTGAGTAACCTGGCCAAAATTCGGGGATACAAGGCGCGGTACTGGGATTTAATGAGTCACTGCTAACCGGGCACACACTCTTCCCCACTGCTCTGCACTGAAACAGGCGGGGGGGTGTGGGGGTCACGTCCAAGCAGGTTGGAGAGGAGGGAATCCCCCTGGGAAGGGGCCACGCACTGCTGGCCCGGTGTGTGCTGGGCCTATTTTTAGCCCTAACGAAAATCCTCCTGCAAGAGAGGACGAGTCTTGCTCTCTCCCTCTCGCTTCCTGCGCTCAGACAGACTCTCCCGTTGGAGGGGGACGCAATCTCCGAACCACGCTCCCAGCTTCACTGTAATTAAGCTGCTTCGCAGACGTGGATGTGTCTAATGCCTCTGCTAATGCTGATCCGTGGGGGAGGCTCTGAAACTCGGTGGGGGAAAAGAAAATAGAAGCACTGATTCGTTTTGTCAGAAAGAAGAAACAGCGAGGAGCAAGGAGCCCCTGTAGAGTTTATTCCTCCATCATTGTCTTGGGGATTCCCAAGACCCTAACTGCTGTGTTCTTCCGTTTTCTTCTGATAGCCCCTGAATCCCTTCTCCCCAGCCCCAGAATATTGTTGCCTTTCCCACAACAAGGTTTTTTTTTTTTTTTTTTTCTAAAATTTGAAGGCCCCTCCTGGGGTTCTTACAGTGTAAGAGCAGGACCACAAAAATCCCGCCAGGGTAACTCCCCTGTCTGAGTAGGGGAGGGTACTTGATTGAGTTCAGGAACAGAAGAGAGATGTCTCTATTACTTATATACCTTCCCAGGCCTCACAAAGGCATAACCCCGAGGTTACTCACCCTCCCTTTATGAACGTGGCGTTAGCTGGTGACCGTCTGGGAAGTTCTGCTCATGCTGTGATTGTCCACAAACAATCATGGATCCCATTCACAGGAACCGGTCCAAATGTAGTTTGCCCTGACAACGTGTGCACTTTTCTGTGTCTCCCATGCACTGGGGCAATTGGGACATGGGTTGTAGCCTTGAGTGATATAGAAAATCAGAACCACCCCCAGCGGAAGCCCTCCGCGGTCCTGGGAGCTGACATCACCGTGGCCCCGTGGTGCCTACACACGGTCATTTGCCCCCAGTCCCCTTTGCTCCTGGAGGGCCGGTGCTGCAGGACCCACAGTAAGACACTCAACTTAGTTACTCCTTGTTTCAGACGGAAGCCTGAGTTCTGTCTTAACCACGAGTTATAGCCACAAGTAGAACGAGCCAATGTATAGCGTCTCTAAAATATGCACGGAATTACAGAAAAGTAAAAGGTACCTACTTTTAGGCCTGACAAGCTAGTCACTCCGTAGAATTAGGCACCACAATCTCTACCGCTCTGTAAAATCTTTGGGAGGCCTTGCATTTCATATGCAAGCACTGTCAGCAAAGCCATTCCTAGAACATTTAAATAGACTGTCTCTATAGAATTGGCCAGCCAGCCAGCATTGGAGGAGTTGGGACATAATTGTGTCTTCCATAAAATGAAGTTCTGTTCTAAGGAGGGAATGTGGCCAAGACGCCAGGTACGTTTCTTGTTTTCTTTCTATCTTGGCCACCTCGAGCCAAGACACCTTCCAGGCCACCCGTTCGCTGCTGATGTTTCTGTCTCCCATGAAATGACTCTCTTCTCTCAGAGCTCACGGGTAACCATCACGGCGAGGATACAGATGTCATTTTTCTCCAAGATTTTATTTAGGACACACTTGGGGGATCTTGCATAACCTCTCTGGAAAGAAGTTTGCAAAATATAATGATCTTGTCATCTGCTTTACTTTCTTTCTTTCTTTTTTTTTTCCTTAGCTCAAAATAATTAAATTAACAGAAAAGATTCAAGCTTTCTCGTTTAAATTTGTGCCAAATTGATTCAAAGTTAACGTATTTTTGAAAGGGTTATCTAATTGAATCTCAAATGGCTCTTGCTAATGCTTCGCCCTAGTTCTGATCCCAGCTACCCTGTCAGTCTTTGAGAAGCTAAGGGGCCAGTTAATAAAGAAGGTGAGGGAAACAACAGGACGGAAAAGGAATCAGAAGATAGATTACATTCATGCCCTTTATGCTGTGTCTTCAACATAACAGTCCCTGAGAAAAAGACATTTGAAAGAAATAGAGGGCCACTCCCAATGATATCTCTTGATCATACTTATCATGAGATGCTGCCATGCACAGTTGTTCACTCTGAGCACTGCACAACTCATAATCTGTGTGTATGGACTCAACAACGGACATTTATTCTGACTCTGGGCTCCCTACCCTCCTCCCTAGCCGTGATCTATTCTCAGTCCTCTTTTAGCCACTCTAGCTATCATCCAAGTCTGGCACAGCCAGCTACCTGGAGGCCCATCCCCACAACAACTCCTCTACTAGGTTTGCCCCACTCTGAACACAGAAACTTGGACACTCGCTATGCTCCTGGCAATGCCTAGTGACTTCTCAGGGCAGACCTGGCTCCCAGCCAGGACTCAGCATCTTGGGTCCTCAAGGAATCTCTTGCTTATGCTTTTATTTCCAGTTGTGTCCCTATCCCCAGACCCTAGGCTTTGCTGTCAGTCCCACTTTGTCCCAGGAATGTCTGTGGAAACAGGGGAAGGGTTTCCAGAATTTTCCTCTATGTAGAAGGTGGAGGTACAGAAAAGAGGAAAGAAGAAGGGAATACTAAAGTTGTCTCCAAAAGACCCAAACCTGGGCCCATTCTGGCCCGCCCTGTCTGATACTGGTCTGACCTTCATATAGTTTTCATTATGGAAACTGCAGTGCCTGTCTTTTGTCTTTATATGAAAGTGTTTCGAAATGGTCCTTTCATTAAAATCCACTTGTCAATAGAGATATCAATGTATTTGATTCAGCTACAAATATTCTTTGGCCACCTCCAGAAGTCTCGCTTTGTCCTGTGGAGCTGTTCACCACAACAGCTTTTTCTGGTCCTTTCCTCCCTTCCTTCCTCCCTCCTTCCCTTTCTCTGTCTCTCTCTCTCTCCTTCCTTCCTTCCTTCCTTCCTTCGTCCTTCTTCCCTCCCTCCTTCCCTCTCTCTTTTTTCCTTTCTTACTCCCTTTCTCTCTCTCCTTTTTTTTTTCTTTCTTTCCTTCCTTCTTCCTTCTTTCCTTCCTTTGTCCTTTTTCTCTCCCTCCTTCCCTCTCTTTTTCTTTCTTCCTCCCTCCCTCCCTCTCTCCCTCTTCTTTCTTTCTTTCTTTCTTTCTTTCTTTCTTTCTTTCTTTCTTTCCTCCTTTCTTCCTTTCTTTCTTTCCTCCTTTCTTTCTTTCTTTCTTTCTTTCTTCTCTTTTTTTCAAGGACCCAGGGGATCTTTTCTCTAGAGCTGAAAGGTGCTTCAAGAACTCATCCAATTTGGCACCTTGCATTGAGGTCAATAAGATAGGGTTATCCCAATTTTATAGAAGAGATAACAAGCCCAAGGAGAAAAGGAAACTGGCTTCACTTCCACGAATTCAAAGAAGCCATAAGCTACTGTTCTTAACCGTGGCTGGGAATGAGCATCACCTGGGGATGAAGCTTCCAGAGCAATCAGAATCTCTAAGGATTGTGCTTCTTGAAACTAACCGGCTCGGAATTCATTTCAGAAGCTTCTGGAGTCTGGGTGAAAATACAGGTGGCTGGGCCTCCCTTGATCAGGAGGTCTGGGTGGATCCGAGAACGTGCACCTGTTACCCGTTTCCAGGGAAGCTGATACTGAGGCTGAGAGTGTGGGGCCCCCGCCGTGGGAACCATCGGTGGTAGCGAATGCCTTTACTGGTGAGTTAGCAAGAGATTCTGGCTCGGAGGTGAGTCGGTGATCCTTGGCCCACTTCAAAATGCTCCAGAAGTCTCTGGTCGGTGACCCAGGAGCTCTGGCCCGCGGGGAGAGCTTCATGTTCCCCACAGCTGGCCGACAGGAAGGGTGCTGGACTAGAGGACCCTCTGTCTCCTTCAGGAACTTCTCAGTCTTCGGCCTCAGCACCGCCCTTCATCTCGTGCCCTTTTTCCCAGGGCTCTGCCATACTTCTGGTGGCTGGACATCCAAGGACCCTCCCGCACACCCTCGGGCTGCGTGCCGTGCTGCCCACCCCTAACTGACGCCTCCCTTCACATCCCGTGGCTGGGTGGCCCTGCAGGGGGCGTGCCCATCTCCCAGCCCTGTCCTAGCCTTCGCGCCCTGTGTTATTTGTTGACAATATTCACCGGCCGGTGGCTAGGTCTTTTTGCGTCCTGTGTGCTTTCCTTACGGGGGCTAATCTAATCTTGATCATTTCTGCTTCAAACATCCAGATTCCCTATGGGGAATCACTAACCAGAGTTCATATTTGGGTCTGAGAGGTATCTCCTTTCCAGTCCGTTTGCTGAACAGAGCTGATGAGCTTACTTAATTCATTCACCCATTTGGCGAACATTTATTGAGTGCCTGGTGTGACTGGCACTATCGTACATTTAAAGATAAGGAGAGAGGGGCGCCTGGGTGGCTCAATCGGTTGATTGACCGACTTCGGCTCAGGCCATGATCTCCCGGTCCGTGAGTTCGAGCCCCGTGTCGGGCTCTCTGCTGACAGCTCAGCGCCTGGAGCCGGCTTCGGATTCTGGGTCTCCCTCTCGCTCTCTGCCCCTCCCCCGCTCACACTCTGTGTCTCTCTCTCTCTGTCAAAACATTAAAGATAAGCAGAGAAATAAGACACATTTCCTTCCCTCCAGGAGCAGTAGTGGAGATAGGCTTGCACCGCAAATTCCAGTTCACCATGACCGGGCCAAAACAAAACCATGTGCCAGATATGACGGTGTGATATGGGGCTGGAGGGTGCAATTCAACTCTCGGCCCTGGCTGAGGTTGTCGAGCCCTTCCTTTCCCCTGGACTTGACTTTGCAGGTTTCTAATCATTACTGTTTGGCGATACAAGATTGATTTCTAAAAGCAGGGACGATAACCCAGGCAAAAGGACAGAGAATCGTTCCCTGGCAGCAGTGTTCTCTGCGGGGATCGTGGAAAATTTGCAAGTCGGAAGGGGTTTCAAGTGGCATTTAAAGGGTTAAGAGGGGAAGGGGTTCCAGATAGAAGTGTGAAATGGGAGGAGGGACCTCAGGGTCAGGGGCACAGCCACAGAGTGGGGTTTGGGAGTAGGAGAAGGAGGGCTCACCACGGAATGGGGGGGGAAGGGTTCTCTTAAGTAAGGGAAGAGCTTAGAAGCTGGAACTGCCCTTCCTTTGCCCGGGTCTGTCCCCACCATGTGGTCTCACCCCTCTACGCTGCTCTGCTCGCATGTTCCACGGTGGCTGGCATGAGAAAACAGAGACCGCAGCTGGCCCCCAGCCAAGGAGGTAACCCTTGGGGTGGCCCCAGCATCTAAAAACACCTTGGGGCTGTTGAAGGTGATGTCAGAAACCAAGAAAATCCAGCCCTCTGAAAGGACACCTTGGGAAGTGTTGCCAAGGACCCAGGAGCGGGGGGAGGGGCTGACCTGAGAGATGGGTGTGGAAGAGCCACCACGGGTCTGTCACCAGGTGGTGACAAATTAGGCAACATCCTGAGATGCGTGCAGAAGAAGACGGAAAGATGAGGATCCTTTCATTACTTTCAACAATTTGCTGATCTTTTCTGGGATACAAGGTGCTTCATTCTCTGCTGTGATACGATTAAGTGGGATTTTTTGTAAACAGAATCCTTTGAACACTCTGTCTAGGGGAGTTGCTATTTGAAGGCAAAAGATAGCCAATCTTATCTAAAGGAGGAATTCTCCTGTGAAATGGATAATCACATCCTATCTTACCTGTTTCTAAGGATTAAATTAAAAAAAGATTTTTTGGGGGGGCGCTTGAGTGGCTCAGTCGGTTAAGCATCCAACTTTGGCTCAGGTCATGATCCCACCGTTGGTGAGTTCAAGCCCCATGTCGGGCTCTGTGCTGACAGCTCGGAGCCTGAAGCCTGCTTGGGATTCTGTGTCTCCCTCTTTCTCTGCCCCACCCCTGCTCACTCACCAGCTCCCCAATTTTTTATTTTTTAAAAATATTTTTAATGTTTATTTATTTTTGAGAGAGAGAAACAGAGTGTGAGCAGGGGAGGGGCAGAGAGAGAGAGGCAGACACAGAATCCGAAGCAGGCTCCAGGCTCTGAGTCATCAGCACAGAGCCTGACGAGGGACTCAAACTCACAAACTGTGAGATCAGGACCTGAGCTGAAGTTGGATGCTCAACTAACTGAGGAGCCCCAATTTTTAAAAAAATTTAAATCCAAGTTAGTTAACATACAGTGTAAGAACGATTTCAGGAATGGAATTTAGTAATTCATCACTTACATGTAACACCCAGTGCTCATCCCAACAAGCATCCTCCTTAATGCCCACCAGCCATTTAGTCCATCCCCCCACCCAAAACCCCTCCAGCAACCCTCAGTTTGGTCTCCGTATGTAAGAGTCTCTTATGGTTTCTTTCCCTCTCTGTTTTTCTATTCTTTTTGCTTCCCTTCCCTTATGTTAACCTGTTTTGTATCTTCAGTTACACATGAGTGAAGTTATGCGGTATTTGTCTTTTACTGGCTGACTTATTTTGCTTAGCATAATACACTCTAGGTCCATCCACGTTGTTGCAAATGGCACAATTTCATTCTTTTTGATAGCCAAGTAATATTTCCAAGTCTATCTATCTATCTATCTATCGATACCACATCTTCTTTATCCATTCATCCGTCGATGGACATTTGGGCTCTTTCCATACTTTGGTTACTGTTGATAGCACTGCTATAAACACGGGGGTGCATGTGCCCCTTTCAATCAGCATTTTTGTATCCTTTGGATAAATTCCTAGTAGTGCAATTGCTGGGTCATAAGGTAGTTCTATGTTGATTTCTTGAGGAACCTCCACACTGTTTCCCAAATCCTAAGCCTAAATGTGTTTTATCTATTCCCAGCTCTACCGTGAAAGAGGTTCGGAGAAAAGCAATAGCCCTTCGTACTGGAGAAACAATTTAAGAGAAAAAATGGAAAGACTTGGGACTCTCAGGGTGGGGAAGAGAGAATACTAGAGAGAAAGATGAACAGTAGCTTAAAATATGACCAATGCAGTGCTGTCCAATAGAAATATATGCGAGCTGCCTAAGTCATGTTGAGTTTCCTCGTCACCACATTACAGAAAGTAAAAAAAAAAAAAAAAGGTAAAAATAATTTTAATGATGTATTTTCTTTAACTCAATGTATCTGAAATATTATTTCAATGTGTAATCCATACGAACTTATTTTAATCAGGTATTTTACATTCTTCACACTAAGTCTTAAGAAGGTGGTGTGTTTATTTTATAATCAGGCATTTCCGTTTGGACAAGCCCCATTTCCCGGCTCCAGTGGTCGCCTGTGGCTAAGTGACTACGTGATGGACAGTTCATGTCTAGGGTGATGAGTGGCCCGGATGGCTGTCCTGAGTATCCTTGAGGAGGAAACCCCATGGAGTTTAAGTTGGGCAGATGAAACTGGCTATAAAAATATGGAGGCCTGGGTGCCACCATCTTGGAAATTCTGGCTTCGTTGGTCTGGCTGGGGCCAGGGCATTCATTATTAGTTTTTAAAAGTTTCCCTAGCAATTCTAATGCGTGGTCAGGATTGAGACCCACTGGGGTAGGGGAAGAATTTCCACCACATGAGAACACTTACACATGTAATGTTTTTTTAACATTGATTTATTTTTGAGAGACAGAGAGAGACAGAGAATGAGCAGGGAATGAACAGGGAAGGGGCAGAGAGAGAGGGAGACACAGAATCTGAAGCAGGCTCCAGGCTGAGTTGTCAGCACACAGGCCGACGCAGGGCTCAAACCCCCGAGCGTGGGTTCATGACCCGAGCCGAAGTTGGACGCTTAACCGACGAAACCACCCAGGTGCCCTGGCACTTACACATTCAAATGAAAGCTGCAGTAGGGAGGGAATTTCCACCATCTCTTGTGTCCAAATTTAAGAACCAGAAGGAAACTGTAAAAATACCATGGAGTCTACCTCTGGTTTGACAAACGATGGAAGGCCAGCCTTGGGTATCCCAGTTTGGTGCTTATTGATGATTTTGTTTGCTTGCTTGCTTATTTGTTTACATCCGCAACACCTCCCTCTCCCTTTTTCTTTTTCAGCCTGCGCGAGATTTTCAAGCCCGTTTCTGTTTGAGTCGAACCTGGAGGTAAGTGTTGATGGTTCTCAAAGCCCCACCCACTTCTGAGTGGCTACAGGTTGTCTTCTCATACGTGGCACCCAGGTACCTCAACACTGGACGCTGCCACTGGGCACACAGGTTGAGGGACTGGGGTCTCTGCGGGGTTCCCATCCATATCTCTGCTCATGGGAGGAACTCTCTCCATTCCCTTTGCCATCCTCCTCTCCATTTCAGCGAGGCAGAGGAGGGTTTGGACCTGTGGGTGTGATTTAGGACCCACATCTGCAGGGCTGTTGTCATTTTACAAGTTCCTGCTCACATAATGGGCAATTTCTGCCAGCAAGTTAAATATTTAGAAATCAGGGACATACTCTATTGCCAAAGAAGCATGGTTTTAACGAGGGTCCTATGTGGGGTCTCATGTGTTGGACAAAGCCCTGGGTAGAGTTGATGCATCAGTGTTATTTATAGTGTGGAGAGACTTCGGTGCAGAGAACCCCGCCGCCCACCCCGCCCCCCGCTCCCCGCAGAGGGTGACAGGCTCTGCGCTGAAAACCAACTTTGTCAGGAGCTCAGATAACAGCTTTCTCACTCAGGGTACCTAGACTCCTTCAATTCCTCTTTTACACGACAGTAAATCGCTGCCTTGCTCGCTCTTATTTCTAAAAGTGGGTCAGTCTTCAGTGCTTGCCTTTCAGTTTCTGGGAAATGTCTACTGTCTTCTATCCTCTTGTTTAGCAGCTCAGGCCAAAGAGAATGAAAGAGACAGAGCCTCGCCACTTAGGTCATCAAAAGAGTAAGCTGGGATTTTTGTCCTTTGCTCCCTCAGGCTTTGAAACGGATTTGTATGGGACCAGGTTTGTACCAGAAAGGTGTAGGCATAGCTTGTTATTCAGCTTATCGGTCGCCGGTTCTAATAGGCCATAAACGCAGATCCTTACGAATCTTCCCCATATTCCTTTAAAAACCCCAAGCCCATCATGATGGCCGGTCTGGACCCCTCTCTGAGGATCCCGGGGGAGCTTCACCGGTGATGAATGCGGGAACCCCGGAACAGAACAAATTGGTCTCATAAGCAACAAGTGACAGCCTTTCTGAATACAGCTGCTTTCTTCATTAGAAAACTAAAAATAGCCCCAATCATTGCAGGCTGGTTTCACTTTAAGCCTTCTGCCACATCCACTTGCCTGCTTCATTCAGGGCTTCTGCGTGGCTATGACTCCGTGATACTATTTCAGACGAAAAGTGCATTGAAGAAATGTTTCCTTTCCCTCCCCCACGTTCACTCCAGATGTCCTCGACTGTCCACGCTGTTTCATATTAGGGGAACTCACGGGAATCTTCCGGCATCCCTGCCACCCCCATCTGCCTCACCCGTTTTTCGAAAAATAAACACCATCCACACGGAGAGCAAGAAATTACCGTTATTAGGATTTTTTTTTTTCTTCTGCAGTGAAATGTTCATTACATGCGTGATGTTCTATGGATAGCTCATGGAATCTTGACTACAACTACCCTTTCCAGCTCAGATTCAGTTTGTGGAGACATTTTTTTTTTTTTTTTTTTTTCCTTCTGGAGCTGGCTGACTGTGACCACTGGCAAAGCCAGTTTCCTTTGCAGCTTTAAAAAGTGATCCGGAAACACAATGTGGAGGCAGCCTATGTGAGCAGGTCAGTGTGGGGGAAGCTGGGAGAACAGACACTTAGCCCCTGCCCTTCTCTTTCTTGCCTCCCAGAGGAAATTGGATTTGCATTGTGCCTGAGGGTGGTGCCATGATTATGGTAAGATGGGTTCCTCTCGTGGCTTGGAGCAGCCTGGCTGTTATGTTCCCCCCTCTCTGCATTCAAGGTATTGGGAGAATGGAGCCTAAAATGCAAAAAAATTAGGGGAAGAACAAAAGACATCAGCCCGCTGCTTAATAGTATCCATTTCCAAAGGCACACTCAACAAAACAGACGCAGGGACCCATGACGGGAATCCTTTAGACTCGAAATACGGAAAACAAGCCTCAACCTTCAATTGGACCACACTGTATGCACATTTGATGTATATACAAAAGTATGGTTTTAATGGCTTTAATAGAACTGAAAATCCTAAAGATGAGAGTTAATGTTGCTATGGAAACTTTTACATGTCTTGACTGCAGAACTCCTAGTTTAAATTTGCAAACTTAGTATCACATTAGCTTTTTTCACATTGGATTTCTGGTTGGTCTTTTAAGAAGATAAAAGGAGAAAAACTGCATGTCATACTAATACTTCTTGTTATACTCACAGCCAGAGGAGAGGTGGCTTATGATCATTTGACACATTTTTTTTTTCTTTTTTGTCTGCACAGGAAACATCCTCAAAAGAGCTTACATAAGGGCTATGTGGGGTGAAGATTTTATAGTGAGGCATGACGAATTCAGTTCCAAATTTTTCAAAATTCGAATGAGTTCCTTTTTTTTTCGTAGAATTAAGGGTTCAAAGGATGGACCGACATAAATCAGGGGGTTCAGAGTTTAAAAATCCCCAGAGTTACAGAGCTCAAAGTCCTACAAAGAGCAGAGGAAGTTCTGGAACACGACACTCAAAGGCATGGTGATGCCTGAAGCCGGTGTTCATTCTCAGCCACCACGCACGGCACTCGGAGATTGGACCCCACGTGAGTAAGAGCAACGTGGAAAGAGTGCCCGTTGAAGAGTTGTGGAGTGATGACTCAGAAAGCTCGAGTATCCCTTGCCTGCCCTCTCTCCATCATCTCTTCCCTCACTGTCAGCCCCCTCACTTCAGCCGTGGGGGTCGTCCGTAGGTTTGGCCAACTGGAAGGCTCGTAAGCTTTAGAGTCGGGTACAACGGGATATAAAGGTGGACCCACCGTGGGGCAAATCATTTAACAACTCTGAGCTTCAGTGTCCTCACCAAATGGAAGTAATAAATGCTCACACCACATGGATGCCAGAAATGATTGGGATAGTATTTGCAAAATACTCAGTACTTTCCCTGGAGCACAGCAAGTCCTCAATGAATTCGCTTTCCTCCCGTTGAAATGTGCCCATCCTTGGCACCTTCGTGGCCGTGAAGGGGCAAGCTCGATCCAGGTTGCATCCACTGAGGTCGTGTGGAGCGGACACAAATTCCCTCCTCTCGTCTCATCCCACTAGTACGTATGTGGATTGCTTTTACCTAAGTTGCACAGATAATCTCTTTATGAAATTCATTCGCTTGTGCTGTGATGGCCTTGTCTTGTTCCCTACTGTATACTCAGGGTCTAGCATAATAAATACTTGTCAGAGGCAAGGGCGAGATGTGGGGCATGGGGCACATACAATTAGGCGGAGGCTCTATTTTAAAAAGTTAAAAATATGTAAATGTAGAATCAGGTTCAGTGCTTAGGAAGGGGCCCGTGCAAGTGTGGCACCTAAAGCTAAAGCTTAGAAGGCTTCACGGAAAATTTACCTTTGTCCAAAGAGGTGAATGTGGTCCTGAGCACTCATGAATGGGCGCCTGCCTTTTTGTGACCTTATACTGTGTCGTTGCCTTGCTTTGGTCCTATGACAATTTAGTTTAGGTCTGTTACTTGAGGGGCAGGCTAATGATGGAAAGTCATTATACCCACAAGGTACGTATGTTGAGGTGGTGTGGATGAACAGACATGAGGCCAGAGTCTCATAAAAAAATTTAGAATCTGGCTGTTATCAATAACCTATGTATTCATCTGCTTGGGTTACCATAACAAAATACCACAGACTGGCTGGCTCAAACAACAGAAAAGTATTTCTCATAGTTCTGAAGGCTGGGAAGTCCAAGATCAAGGCACTGGCTAACTTGGTTTCTGGTGAGAGCCCTCTTCCTGGCGTTTAGATGGTCCCCTTTTCACTGTGTCTTCATATGTCTTTTCTTCTGTGAATTCTCAGAGAGAGAGAGAGAGAGAGAGAAGAAAGGAGAGAGAAGAAGAGAGAGAGAGAGATAGAATTCTTTTTT